>NC_084565.2:44240000-44427500 GCF_033978685.3 Nerophis lumbriciformis
TTGACATGGAACTATACACACCAGTATGCATCTCCTTACAAAGTCAGCTGGGATTATTTCAGCGCGGTGGCGAGGAGGAGAGCTGCTGGAGGAACATGAAGGGTTAGAGACCGAGGAACAAAAAAAAAAAACCCGGCGTGTTCTGAGAAACAAAAACAAACCTCCCAACTTGTAACACTCAATAATTAATACTTACAATCGCATTTGCAGATCAGACCAGAAGCACAATGGAGAGGCTGCAAGTGCATAAAACAACTGGTGAACAAATCAAACATCTATTGCACAATGGAGACCAGTACGGAGGAGCAGCACGGCTGAGGTCAAAGTTCACAACGTAGGGAAAAGATGAGCCATGTTCCTCATCGCCCACAATGGCAGCGGAGCAACTTCAACTTTGACCCATTTTCACATTAAAAGGAGTTCCTTGCCAGCGTTGAGGTGGAAACTAAAAGTTCAAACTAAAGTCATCTCTTTGAAGGACACTCGATGGACACTTGACCACTAACACCTTTCTATAATCTTCTTTGTGCTTCTTCAGCACTCGGTGCTGCCTCCAGTGGACAAGAAGAGTCCTGCAAGAGCACCGCCCGCTAAATGAAGCGTCATTATTGGCTCTTAAGTGTGAAGTACGGTAGTGAAGTTGTCACGTTGTAAATAAAAAGAGAATACAATAAATCCTTTTCAACTTATATTCAATAAATAGACTGCAAAGACAAGATATTTCATGTTCACACTGAGAAACTTTCTTATTTTTGGCAAATATTCGCTCATTTGGAATGTGATGCCTGCAACATGTTTCAAAAAAGCTGGCACAAGTGGCAAAAAAGAGTGAGAGAGTTGAGGAATGCTCATCAAAGACTTATTTGGAACATCCCACAGGTGTGCAGGCTAATTGGGAACGGGTGGGTGCCATGATTGGGTATAAAAAGCAGCTTCCATGAAATGCTCACGAACAAGGACGGGGCGAGGGGTCACCACTTTTGTCAACAAATGCCTGAGCAAATTGTTTAAGAACAACATTTCTCAACCAAAGAATTGAGGGATTTCACCATCTACGCTCCGTAATATCGTCAAAACATTCAGAGAATCTGGAGAAATGCTGTACTGCATCAAAAAGCCACATCGGCGTGTAAAGGATATCACCACACGGGCTCAGGAACACTTCAGAAAAACCACCGTCGGTGACTACAGTCGGTCGCTACATCTGCAAGTGCAAGTTAAAACTCTACTATGTGACTGGGTCTGAACGATGTTAGAATGGATGGATGGGGGCGGCATGGCGTAGTGGGTAGAGCAACCGTGCCAGAAACCTGAGGGTTGCAGGTTCGCTCCCCGCCTCTTACCGTCCAAAAAATCGCTGCCGTTGTGTCCTTGGGCGGGACACTTCACCCTTTGCCCCCGGTGCCACTCACACCGGTGAATTGAATGATGAATGACAGGTGGTGGTCGGAGGGGCCAGTTGGCGCAAATTGCAGCCACGCTTCCGTCAGTCTACCCCAGGGCAGCTGTGGCTATGAAAGTAGCTTACCACCACCAGGTGTGAATGTTTGATGGGTTCTACATGTAAAGCGACTTTGGGTACTTAGAAAAGCGCTATATAAATCCCAGTTATTATTATTATTATTATTATTACTATGCAAAGCCAAAGCCATTTTTATCAACAACACCCAGAAACGCCGTCAGGCTTCGCTGGGCCCCGAGCTCATCTAAGATGGACTGATGCAAAGGGGAAAAAGTGTTCTGTGGTCTGACGAGTCCACATTTCAATTATTTTTCCAACTAAAGAGGGAAAAGAACCATCCGGACTGTTCTAGGGTGAAAGTGTAAAAAGGTAGCATGTGTGATGGTATGGGGGTGTATTAGTGGCCAAGACATGGGTAACTTACACATCTGTGAAGGCGCCATTAATGCTGAAAGGTACATACAGCTTTTAGGAGCAACATATGTTGTTATCATGGACGCCCCTGCTTATTTCAGCAAGACGATGTGCCAAGCCAGGTGTTACAACAGCGTGGCTTCTAAGGCTGAAACAACGTCATCGGTTACGTAAATACGTCGACGCCGTTTTTGTGCGTCGGTGCGTCGCATATTTACGTCACACTACTGTCATGGCGGAGCGCAAAGCAGACGATGCGAGCGAGGGGAAAAAAGCACGCCAAAAGTCGTCAAAAGTGTGGGAGTATTTCAATAAACTGCCTAATAATGTTGTTGTATGCACACTGTGTCGAGCGGAAATGGCCTATCATAGCAGCACAACGGCTATGAACGAACATTTGAAAAGAAAACCCCCGACAGCGTTCTTGCCATCACCATCAACTAGTCAATCGTCCGCGTGCGTATACGTTGTCATCATTACACAAAAACATGAATGTGTCATTTGTATCTGCGTTGTAAATTCATAAACTAAAGCACCGTTTCGCTCTGAGAGGCGCGTTTGGCGTGCCTGTTCAGTGTTTACAAAGACGCGCTCCTCTTTAACGCTAACGTTAATTAGTTGTGCAAATACCTTTTACAACATTAACAGTTACATATACTATGTACAAACCAACAATTAACTTTCACTTTAATCATACTATCATTGTTGTGTTATTAAGCAAAATAAGCAATACTTTTACTTTTGTTGAAATGTTTACACTGTACACTTTTTTGTATTGGATGTTTAGCTTTATTTTTGCACATTTTAGCAAATAAGCAATACTTTTACTTTTGTTGAAATGTTTACACTTGTTACAGAATATTTCCGTTTTGCACTTTTTTGTATTGGATGTTTATCTTTATTTTTGCACATTTTAAAGCAAAATAAGCAATACTTTTACTTTTTAAATGCTTATACTATTGCAGAATATTAAGATTTGCACTGGATGTTTACTTCATTACATCATTACACAAAAACATGAATGTGTCATTTGTATCTGCGTTGTAAATTCATAAACTAAAGCACCGTTTGCTCTGAGAGGCGCGTTTGGCGTGCCTGTTCAGTGTTTACAAAGACGCGCTCCTCTTTAACGCTAACGTTAACTAGTTGTGCAAATACCTTTTACAACAGTTACATATACTATGTACAAACCAACAATTAACTTTCACTTTAATCATACTATCATTGTTGTGTTATTAAGCAAAATAAGCAATACTTTTACTTTTGTTGAAATGTTTACACTTGTTACAGAATATTTCCGTTTTGTACTTTTTTTGTATTGGATGTTTATCTTTATTTTTGCACATTTTAAAGCAAAATAAGCAATACTTTTACTTTTGAAATGCTTATACTATTGCAGAATATTAAGATTTGCACTGGATGTTTACTTTTATATTTGCACATTAAAAAGCAAATAAGCTACTTTTAATTTTGCTAAATGTTAAAAGTTTTAAATGTTTACATTGTTACAGAATATTTTGTCATGTTGTTGTCAATGTTGACTGAGTGGCCATACTTTTTTTTTTTTGTAAATAAAAGCCATGCCTTTTGAAAAAACTGGCCTACATTTATTTTTTTCCTCTTCATTTTAAATAAAAAAGGAAAAATAATCTATAGATTAATCGAAAAAATAATCTATAGGTTAACCGATTAATCGAAAAAATAATCTATAGATTAATCGATAGAAAAATAATCGTTAGCTGCAGCCCTAGTGGCTTCATAGTAAAAGAGTGCGGGTACTAGACTGGCCTGCATGTAGTCCAGACATTGAAAATGTGTGAATATGAGAAGTGAAACTGTAGAACAACTTAAGCTGTACATCAAGCAAGAATGGGAAAGAATTCCACTTCAAAAATGTGTCTCCTCAGTTCCCAAACCTTTACTGGGTGTTGTTAAAAGGAAAGGCCATGTAACACACTGGTAAAAATACATTTTTTGCAATGTGTTGCTGCCATTAAACTCTAAGTTCAGCCAAAAATGACAAAGTTTGTCAGTGTGAACATGAAATATCTTGTCTTTGCAGTCTATTCAATTGAATATAAGTTGAAAATGATTTGTTGTATTCTCTTTTTATTTACCATTTACACAACTTCACTGCTTTTGGGGTTTTGTACGTTTGTGTTGGAACATCCAGTGGCACGTTACAGTGGCTTTGATTGAGCGCCCAAAAAGGCCGTAAACATGTCTGACCTCCTTCCCGTCGCGGCGAGGAATAAATACAATAGCGAGGTGAGACGTTGATGCCGTGTATGTACACAGAGGAGCGCCTTCTCCTCGCAGCTCTTCCGACGAGGCGAGCGTTTCACATCTTTCCCCCGTCAGTGCGCTTCCCAGAGTTTTAACATTAAAACATGTTGAAGTCAGAAGCCGCTCGCTAACGATAAAAAGCGCTAAAACATTTTTTTTTTGTTAAAAATAAACAATAAAACAGTTGAAATTCCCTCATCAGGTCCACGCATAATCTCACACTCAAATAAATGTTGGGCCTGGTCTCTCACACACACACACACACGCTAATACTGAGAGAACCTTCCAGAAGGCTCCAAATGTCAGCTTTAAAACGAAGGTAGCAACACTCCAACTAGAAGTTATGACTGTTGGCAAAACAGGACGCATAAAAAAAAAGCAAGCTAACGTTGCTAATAGCTCTTCTTCACCTGCTCAGTGGCTTAGTGGTTAGACCAGACCTGGGCAAATTAAGGGCCGGGGGCCACATGTTAAGCTTTTCAATCTGGCCCCCCGGGCATTCCCAAATATTTTTTTTTTAGATCTTCAAGATGGAAAGTATAGCTGTTGTTATGATGTGGACTATGGAAAAGAATTGCGACTTATAGTCCGAAAAATACGGTAAGTATTTTAATGCTTGGAATCTGCACTTTTGAATGATATATCAGTTACTATGGTCATCTAATTAGTTACTATTGTCATCTAATTAGTTACTATGGTCATCTAATTAGTTACTATGGTCATCTAATTAGTTACTATTGTCATCTAATTAGTTACTATGGTCATCTAATCAGTTACTATGGTCATCTAATTAGTTACTATGGTAATCTACTTAGTTAACATTGGTCATCTAATTAGTTACTATGGTCATCTAATTAGTTACTATGGTAATCTACTTAGTTACTATGGTAATCTAATTAGTTACTATGGTCATCTAATTAGTTACAATGGTAATCTACTTAGTTACTATGGTCATCTACTTAGTTACTATGGTCATCTACTTAGTTACTATGGTAATCTACTTAGTTACTATGGTCATCTACTTAGTTACTATGGTCATCTAATTAGTTACTATGGTCATCTACTTAGTTACTATGGTCATCTAATTAGTTACTATGGTCATCTAATTAGTTACTATGGTCATCTACTTAGTTACTATGGTCATCTAATTAGTTACTATGGTCATCTACTTAGTTACTATGGTCATCTAATTAGTTACTATGGTAATCTAATTAGTTACTATGGTCATCTAATTAGTTACTATGGTCATCTAATTAGTTACTATGGTCATCTACTTAGTTACTATGGTAATCTACTTAGTTACTATGGTCATCTAATTAGTTACTATGGTCATCTACTTAGTTACTATGGTCATCTAATTAGTTACTATGGTAATCTACTTAGTTACTATGGTCATCTAATTAGTTACTATGGTCATCTAATTAATTACTATGGTCATCTAATTAGTTACTTTGGTAATCTAATTAGTTACTATGGTCATCTAATTAGTTACTATGGTAATCTACTTAGTTACTATGGTAATCTAATTAGTTACTATGGTAATCTACTTAGTTACTATGGTCATCTAATTAGTTACTATGGTCATCTAATTAGTTACTATGGTAATCTACTTAGTTACTATGGTCATATAATTAGTTACTATGGTAATCTACTTAGTTACTATGGTCATCTAATTAGTTACTATGGTAATCTACTTAGTTACTATGGTCATCTAATTAGTTACTATGGTAATCTACTTAGTTACTATGGTCATCTAATTAGTTACTATGGTAATCTACTTAGTTACTATGGTCATCTAATTAGTTACTATGGTCATCTAATTAGTTACTATGGTCATCTACTTAGTTACTATGGTCATCTAATTAGTTACTATGGTAATCTACTTAGTTACTATGGTCATCTAATTAGTTACTATGGTCATCTAATTAGTTACTATGGTCATCTAATTAGTTACTATGGTAATCTAATTAGTTACTATGGTCATCTAATTAGTTACTATGGTAATCTACTTAGTTACTATGGTCATCCAAGTAGTTACTATGGTCATCTACTTAGTTACTATGGTAATCTACTTAGTTACTATGGTCATCTAAGTAGTTACTATGGTCATCTAATTAGTTACTATGGTCATCTAATTAGTTACTATGGTCATCTACTTAGTTACTATGGTCATCTAATTAGTTACTATGGTCATCTAATTAGTTACTATGGTCATCTACTTAGTTACTATGGTAATCTAGTTACTATGGTAATCTACTTAGTTACTATGGTCATCTAATTAGTTACTATGGTAATCTAATAAGTTACTATGGTAATCTACTTAGCTACTATGGTCATCTAATTAGTTACTATGGTAATCTAATTAGTTACTATTGTCATCTAATTAGTTACTATGGTCATCTAATTAGTTACTATGGTCATCTACGTCACGGCAGCTCAGACGAGGCACCAAGCAGCGTGGGCGGGGAGCGTTTCCACAGACGTGGAGGGAGATTTTCACAATAAAGTTCTAAAGCGTAGTGATGTATCAGATATATCAGATTGAAGCGCTTCTTCTTCTACGCAAGCAACCGCCAAGGTAAGCACCCGCCCCCATAGAACAGGAAGCGCTTCTTCTTCTACTGTAAGCAACCACCCGCCCGCGTAGAAGAAGAAAAAGCGCGCGGATATCACCGTACGTTTCATTTCCTTTGTGTGTTTACATCTGTAAAGACCACAAAATGGCTCCTACTAAGCGACAAGGGATCCGGTTCATGAAAAGACGCAATCTCTCCATCCGCACACGGACTACTATTTCACAGCAAACTGATATTCCTATGAACCGCACTGTGGATACAACGGGAGCACGTACGGTGAATATTCGCACTCACAGGGAATGAGAAGTCATCCTTCACTGTGGTTCTAGCTTGCCATGCTAATGGCCAGAAACTTCCACCCATGGTGATATTCAAAAGGAAGACCTTGCCAAAAGAGACCTTTCCAGCCGGCGTCATCATAAAAGCTAACTCGAAGGGATGGATGAAGAAAAGATGAGCGAGTGGTTAAGGTAAGTTTACGCGAAGAGGCCGGGTGGCTTTTTTCACGCAGCTCCGTCCATGTTGATATACGACTCCATGCGCGCCCACATCACGCTGGTTTTTAATATATTATTAAAGTTTGACTGACCTATTTGACTGTTTTTTTTGACATTCCCTTTAGCGCAGTTAGATGCGGCTTACAACACGGGGCGGCTTATAGGTGGACAAAGTTTTGAAATATGCCGTTCATTGAAGGCGCGGCTTATAACCCAGGGCGCCTTATGGTGCGGAAAATACGGTACATTTTTAGCATTAAATCAGACTTTAGTGTGAGGGTTTTGTATTAGTTTTCCTAAAAATAGATATACCGGCCCCCAGACACGTTTTTTTTTTTCTAAATGTGGCCCCCCCCCCCCCCCCCCCCCGAGTCAAAATAATTGCCCAGGCCTGGGTTGGAGTGTCCACCCTGAGGTGAGTAGGTTGTGAGTTCCAAAGACTATAAAAATGGGAGCCATTTAACCCCCAATTCCAACCCTGCCAAGGGTTGGAATTGGAACCCTAACCCTAACCCTAACCCCTAACCCTAACCCTAACCCCTAACCCTAACCCTAACCCAGAGAGGGTTAGGGTTAGGGTTCCAATTCCAATCCTGCCAAGGGTTGGAATTGGAACCCTAACCCTAACCCTAACCCTAACCCCTAACCCTAACCCTAACCCTAACGCCTAACCCTAACCCTAACCCCTAACCCTAACCCTAACCCCTAACCCTAACCCTAACCCTAACCCAGAGAAGGTTAGGGTTAGGGTTCCAATTCCAACCCTGCCAAGGGTTAGAATTGGAACCCTAACCCTAACCCTAACCCTAACCCTAACCCTAACCCTAACCCTAACCCCTAACCCTAACCCAGAGAGGGTTAGGGTTAGGGTTCCAATTCCAACCCTTGGCAGGGTTGGAATTGGAACCCTAACCCTAACCCTAACCCCTAACCCTAACCCTAACCCCTAACCCTAACCCAGAGAAGGTTAGGGTTAGGGTTCCAATTCCAACCCTGCCAAGGGTTGGAATTGGAACCCTAACCCTAACCCTAACCCTAACCCTAACCCTAACCCTAACCCTAACCCCTAACCCTAACCCTAACCCAGAGAGGGTTAGGGTTAGGGTTCCAATTCCAACCCTTGGCAGGGTTGGAATTGGAACCCTAACCCTAACCCAGAGAGGGTTAGGGTTAGGGGTTAGGGTTAGGGTTAGGGGTTAGGGTTAGGATTTTTGGGTTAAATCACCCAAAAAATGATACCCGGGCGCGGCCACCGCTGCTGCTCACTGCTCCCCTCACCTCCCAGGGGGGTGATCAAGGGTGATGGGTCAAATGCAGAGAATAATCTCGCCACACCTAGTGTGTGTGTGTGTGTGTGTGTGACTATCATTGCTACTTGAACTTTTAACTTGAACTTTTCTTCCGTCCTTGCTTGGAAATAAAAAGCTAAAAAAAAAGCCTTTGGAGCCATCTGAAGGACTTCGCTAAGACGCAGTCCCATGAAGAAGAACCACAGCCTTGTGAACGTTAGGGTGGACTTCTGGTCACAGTGAATTGTTAATGATGAGTTCTCCAGCAAAAAACAAAAAACAAACCCACACGTGGTGGTGTACTTGAGGTTCTAGAAGATGAGGAGCGCCTAAGTCTGAACTATATCAAAGTCAGTCTGGAGCGTTTAGTAGCACCAGAACCACACGGTCCAGAGTTCACTAACAACACTTGGTCCAGTGAACGCATCGTCCCACAGAGTTCCTACTGATGACCTGTCCTGATCCTGGTGTGCTTATTTCTTCTCCATTCATTATGTGTGTGTGTGTAGGTGTGTGTGTGTGTGTGTGAGTGCCCATGAACTCAAAGTCTGTGTTCTGGTGTGAGACCCCCCAGCGGGGGCGGGGGACGAGGTACCGGTCACGCGTTGGACATCTCGGCCTTGCTGAGGGCGATGGCGAGCTCCAGGTCCTCCTGCTCCTGCTGCCTCAGACGCTTCAGACGCTCGCGCTCCGCCCGCTCGCTCTCTCGCTTGGCCCACTCCAGCTGCTGCGCCTCGTTGCCAAACTAACACAAAGATGACACGTAAGTGTGTGTGTGTTCTTGTATTTATAAGGAAAAGTATCTTCCATATGAGGAGGTGATGACATAAATCAATAACATTGCATCTAATAGACAATGTCTCATTTTGTGGTGACATCTATCAACATGAGGGTGGTCCCAAAAAGGAGGGATTTTTATCATTGTCGCTTTTAAAAGTGCTCCCCCTCTGGTCAACATATGAAATAACAAGTGTGTGTAACAATTTGAAGTGCACACCCTCTGGTCAACGTATGAAATAACAAGTGTGTAAAAATTTGAAGTGCTTCCCCTTTGGTCAATATATGTAATAACAAGTGTGTAAAAATTTGAAGTGCTCCAACTGTGGTCAACATACGAAATAACAAGTGTGTGTAAGAAATTGAAATGAGCCCCATTTGGCCAAAATTGAATAAAACAAATAAAATAAATATGTATATAGAGACATACTGTAATAACTTGAAGTAAATAATGAAGATTAAAAAACAATTACAAACAAAAAATTCCCCCAAAATTTTTATAAACGAAAATCAGTGTTTTTCTCACAATGTGTCGACTTTTGTCTTATAAAAATTGCAATATTTCTCATAAAAATATTACTTTTTAATGTAAAATTGTGACATTTGTCATAAAAAATTCCGACTTTTATCATATTTAAAAAAAAATTGTTCTTGTAAAATTGTGACATTTTTTGATTATTATTAAAATATTGCCAAAAGTTTAAGGTTTTCTTAAAAAATTGTGACTTTTGTCCAGTAAAATTACGACTCTTTTCATAAAATTGCCAAAATGTTAAGCTTTTCTTGTAAAATTGCGACTTTTACTGAGTAAAATACCACTTTTATCATAATATTCCACAAATATTCAGTTTTTCTTGTAAAATTTTATGAAATTTTATGAAATAACAAGTGTGTGTAAAAATTTGAAGTGCTCCCCCTCTGGTCAACATATGAAATAACAAGTGTGTGTAAAAATTTGAAGTGCTCCAACTGTGGTCAACATATGAAATAACAAGTGTTTGTAAGAAATTGAAATGAGCCCCATTACAAACAAAAAATTCCTCCCCAAAAATGTATTAACTAAAAGCAGTGTTTTTCTCACAATGTGTCGACTTTTTTCTTATAAGAATTGGGAACAATTTCTCATATTCTTTCTGTTTCTGTAATACTGCAATATTTTCTCATAAAATGATTACTTTTTAATGTAAAATTATTATTTTTTTAATGTAAAATTGTGACATTTGTCATCAAAAAATTCCAACTTTTATCACAATATTGCCACTTTTTTAAATTGTAATTAGTAAAATTTCGATTATTATTAAAATATTGCCAAAAGTTTAAGGTTTTCTTATAAAATCGTGACTTTTGTCGAGTAAAATTACGACTCTTTTCATAAAATTGCCAAAATGTTAAGCTTTTCTTGTAAAATTGCGACTTTTACTGAGTAAAATACCACTTTTATCATAATATTGCACAAATATTCAGTTTTTCTTGTAAAATTTTGACTGGCGTTGAGTAAAATTACAACTTTTATTATAATACTGCCAAAATTCTAAGTTTTTCTTGTGAAATTCCAACTCATTTTTCACAACAAGCTTTTTTATACGTGCATAGTATGTATATATTATTAATGTTGTAAATACACTTCTTTATATATCTAGAAAGGCTGGTCCTAAAGAGGGAGGCATTTTTCTCAGGTCTCAAGAAGGTAACAAATGCGTGTGTGGTGTGTGTGTGTGTGTGTGTGTGTGTGTGTGTGTGTGTGTGTGTGTGTGTGTGTGTGTGTGTGTGTGTGTGTGTGTGAGTGACACTTCCCATCAATTTTGAACTCACCTTTGCTTTGTCGGGCCCTGTCATGGAGGTGGATGGCAGAAGAGACGTGTTAGCGATGCGTCAACTCAGTTTATAAAGTCAAAGTCACATGACATACTTTCTACTTCCTGTTAGTGTGTACTCACACTGGGCCATTGGTACCGAGCTGGACTGGTACTCACACCAACGCCCTCAAGCCACGGTCCCATCATGTCTATTATGCTGTTTTTACCGCAAAAAAAACATAATAGTGTGAGAGTCCAGTCCATAGTGGATCTAACATAATAGTGTGAGAGTCCAGTCCATAGTGGATCTAACATAATAGTGTGAGAGTCCAGTCCATAGTGGATCTAACATAATAGTGTGAGAGTCCAGTCCATAGTGGATCTAACATAATAGTGTGAGAGTCCAGTCCATAGTGGATCTAACATAATAGTGTGAGAGTCCAGTCCATAGTGGATCTAACATAATAGTGTGAGAGTCCAGTCCATAGTGGATCTAACATAATAGTGTGAGAGTCCAGTCCATAGTGGATCTAACATAATAGTGTGAGAGTCCAGTCCATAGTGGATCTAACATAATAGTGAGAGTCCAGTCCATAGTGGATCTAACATAATAGTAAGAGTCCAGTCCATAGTGGATCAAACATAATAGTGAGAGTCCAGTCCATAGTGGATCTAACATAATAGTGAGAGTCCAGTCCATAGTGGATCTAACATAATAGTGAGAGTCCAGTCCATAGTGGATCTAACATAATAGTGAGAGTCCAGTCCATAGTGGATCTAACATAATAGTGTGAGAGTCCAGTCCATAGTGGATCTAACATAATAGTGAGAGTCCAGTCCATAGTGGATCTAATATAATAGTGTGAGAGTCTGTCCATAGTGGATATAACATAATAGCGTGAGTCCAGTCCATAGTGGATCTAACATAATAGTAAGAGTCCAGTCCATAGTGGATCTAACATAATAGTGAGAGTCCAGTCCATAGTGGATCTAACATAATAGTAAGAGTCCAGTCCATAGTGGATCTAACATAATAGTGAGAGTCCAGTCCATAGTGGATCTAACATAATAGTGAGAGTCCAGTCCATAGTGGATCTAACATAATAGTGAGAGTCCAGTCCATAGTGGATCTAACATAATAGTGAGAGTTCAGTCCATAGTGGATCTAACATAATAGTGTGAGAGTCCAGTCCATAGTGGATCTTACATAATAGTGTGAGAGTCCAGTCCATAGTGGATCTAATATAATAGTGTGAGAGTCTGTCCATAGTGGATATAACATAATAGCGTGAGTCCAGTCCATAGTGGATCTAACATAATAGTAAGAGTCCAGTCCATAGTGGATCTAACATAATAGTGAGAGTCCAGTCCATAGTGGATCTAACATAATAGTGTGAGAGTCCAGTCCATAGTGGATATAACATAATAGTGTGAGAGTCCAGTCCATAGTGGATCTAACATAATAGTGTGAGAGTCCAGTCCATAGTGGATCTAACATAATAGTGTGAGAGTCCAGTCCATAGTGGATCTAACATAATAGTGAGAGTCCAGTCCATAGTGGATCTAACATAATAGCGTGAGAGTCCAGTCCATAGTGGATCTAACATAATAGTGTGAGAGTCCAGTCCATAGTGGATCTTACATAATAGTGTGAGAGTCCAGTCCATAGTGGATATAACATAATAGTGTGAGAGTCCAGTCCATAGTGGATCTAACATAATAGTGTGAGTCCAGTCCATAGTGGATCTAACATAATAGTGTGAGAGTCCAGTCCATAGTGGATCTAACATAATAGTGAGAGTCCAGTCCATAGTGGATCTAACATAATAGTGTGAGAGTCCAGTCCATAGTGGATCTAACATAATAGTGAGAGTCCAGTCCATAGTGGATCTTACATAATAGTGTGAGAGTCCAGTCCATAGTGGATCTTACATAATAGTGTGAGAGTCCAGTCCATAGTGGATCTAACATAATAGTGAGAGTCCAGTCCATAGTGGATCTAACATAATATTGTGAGAGTCCAGTCCATAGTGGATCTAACATAATAGTGTGAGAGTCCAGTCCATAGTGGATCTAACATAATAGTGAGAGTCCAGTCCATAGTGGATCTAACATAATAGTGTGAGAGTCCAGTCCATAGTGGATCTAACACAATAGTGTGAAAGTCCAGTCCATTGTGGATCTAACATAATAGTGAGAGTCCAGTCCACAGTGGATCTAACATAATAGTGAGAGTCCAGTCCATAGTGGATTTAACATAATAGTGAGAGTCCAGTCCATAGTGGATCTAACATAATAGTGTGAGAGTCCAGTCCATAGTGGATCTAACATAATAGTGTGAGAGTCCAGTCCATAGTGGATCAAACATAATAGTGAGAGTCCAGTCCATAGTGGATCTAACATAATAGTGTGAGAGTCCAGTCCATAGTGGATCTAACATAATAGTGAGAGTCCAGTCCATTGTGGATCTAACATAATAGTGTGAGTCCAGTCCATAGTGGATCTAACCCTAGTTCCCTGTGAAAGGTCATTAATTAGCTGTGTGGAGCGACCACACAGACCAGACTTTTGGTGTGAAGTGGGCCCAGGTGTGGTACAGCAGGCCCAGTGTGAGTACTTAGCCTAATGCTGGCGTCAGAGCTGAAATGAGTCCTAATGAAGTCTGTAAAAAGGAACTTTACTTGATGCTAGGGATGGAGCGAAAGGGTCTTTGCCGCTGAAAGGGTCTCCCGAGACTTTTTTACTCTGGAAGGGGTCCACGGCGTCCCTGCCGAACGGCTGGAAGGGGTCACATGGTTTGGAGGGTTCCCCTGACATGCTCACTGGGGTCGTATTACCTGCAGACAGAGCCACGTCAAAACCAGTGTCAATCAATCAATCAATCAATCAATCAAAGTTTACTTATATAGCCCTAAATCAGGAGTGTCTCAAAGGGCTGCACAAGCCACAACCACATCCTGGGCTCAGATCCCACATCAGGGCAAGGAAAAACCCAATGAGAAACCTTGGAGGGGACCGTACATGTTATGTAGACCACAAGGAAGTCTTTTAATGCGTCTTATAATCCTGTGGGATTTTATATGAAAAAAGACCTGACTAGACCCGCTCATCGGGTCTAGTCACACTATGGTCTGTAAAAAAGGGTAATCATTAACGCTCCAATCTGTGCCGCCATGTAAACCTCACAGCTTTACTCCACATGCAAAACAAGTCTTTATGAATTCAGTGAAGATGCACAGAAGAACATCTGGCAGCTTGAGAACAGCGGAAGGCAAAAACCCAAACCCCAAAAACCAACTCAAGCGATCTCAACGGTTTCCTGGTTGAAGAGCTGGTTTGGTTTGCGGCCACATCAGCACTGTGATGGTGAGCCTGATGACAAAAGATTCTTCTATGAATCAGCCTTACAAATCAACTGCAAATGCATTTTTCAGAGATGTAAAACACCGACAACAACAATACACCAATGTGACAACAATATCTTCTTCTGACAGTAAAGATATCATTTCACTAATTGACACGTACACAACTACATTAGACATTAAATCTATGCAAATATTGGTGCAAGTTGTCTTTTTTTAAAGAAATATTTGTGTATTATTACCATTTACTGCAGGTGTGGCCACACTTTTTCTGCAGGTGAGCTACTTTTTCAATGTACCAAGTGGAGGGGATCATTCATAGATATCATTTATATGGATTTATTTATGAAAGAGAGGTTGTTTTGGCCAAAAAATAGATTTTTATATGAATCATGATTTTTATTCTTAACAATTTTTAATCTATTAAAAAAAAAATGTAATTAAATTTTTTTTAAAAAAAATAAAAAATGTGTATATATATATATATATATATATATATATTTTTTATAAAAAAAAAATTTCAACTTAACAATTTAAAAACATTTAATTAAAAAAAAAAAAAATATATATATATATATATTTTATTTTTTTATTTATTTTTTTAAAAATTTTTAATAAATTTTTTTTATTTCAACTTACCAATTTTTAATCTATTTAAAAAAAATGTAATTAAAAAATAAAAAATATAAATATATATATATATATATTTTTTTTTTAAATGTTTTAATTAAATTTGTTTTTTAAATAGATTAAAAATTGTTAAGAAAAAAAATCATGATTCATATAAAAATCTATTTTTTGGCCAAAACAACCTCTCTTTCATAAATAAATCCATATATATATATATATATATATATATATATATATATATATATATATATATATATATATATATATATATATATATATATATTTTTTTTTAATAAAAAAAATGTATTTCAACTTACCAATTTTTAATCTATTTAAAAAAAAAAATGTAATAAAAAAATTAAAAAACAAACAAAAAAAAAAAAAAAATATATATATATATATATATATATATATATATATATATATATATATATATATATATATATATATATATATATAAATATATATATATATATATTATTTTTTAATTTTTTGTTTTAATTAAATTTGTTTTTTAAATAGATTAAAAATTGTTAAGAATAAAAATCATGATTCATATAAAAATCTATTTTTTGGCCAAAACAACCTCTCTTTTATAAATAAATCCATATATATATATATATATATATATATACATATATATATATATATGTCTTAATAAGGTTATCCAAAAAATAGTGCTCGATACCGTAGTAGAGCGCAATATATGTATGTGTGGGAAAAAAATCACAAGACTATTTCATCTCTACAGGCCTGTTTCATGAGGGGGGGTACCCTCAATCATCAGGAGATTTACTTTACCCTCAATCATCTCCTGATGATTGAGGGTACCCCCCCTCATGAAACAGGCCTGTAGAGATGAAATAGTCTTGTGATTTTTTTCCCACACATACATATATATATATATATATATTAACTGTCCTGTCCAGCCAATCATATTGTTGATGTACATCAGGGGTGGCCACACTTTTTCTGCATGCGAGCTACTTTTTGATTGACCAAGTGAAAGGGATCTACCTAATTCATATATATCATTTATATTGATTTATTTATGATAGAGACATTTTTGTTAACAAGTTAAAGGTGTTTAATGATAATACAAGCATGTTTCTTTCATGAAGACAAGGATATAAGTTGGTATGATTACTTCCAAGTGGAGCAATTGCATTGGTAAATAAATTACACGTCTGTTCAGCCTTTTTACTTCATTTTCTTCTAACTTTGTGGATTATTTAGTTTTATTTCAAGTCTCGCTGATTATTTTTACTTTGAAAGGTGTCAGCTGTCATTAATTACTCGCGAGTGGAGCAATCGCAATAATTAAATGACACATCGATTATGCGTTTTTACCACAATTTCTCAGATTTTGTGGATTAATTCTAGTTTTATTTCGAGTCACTCACTTAGTTGTACAACAAAAGTGCCGACTGTCATTAATAACCTGCAAGAGGAGCTATCGCAATAATTAAACAGCATGTCTATTTTACTACAATTTCCCCGACATTATGTATAATTTCTCATCTTACTTCGAGTCATGCTGATTATTTCACCATGGAAGTGCTAATTGTCATTAATTACTTCCAAGTGGAGCAATTGCATTGGTAAATAAATGACACGTATGTTCAGCCTTTTTACTTCATTTTCTTTTAACTTTGTGGATTATTTACAGTCTTATTTCAAGTCTCGCTGATTATTTTGACTGTGAAAGGTGTCAGCTGTCATTAATTACTCGCGAGTGGAGCAATCGCAATAATTAAATGACACACCGATTCTGCGTTTTTACCTCAATTTCTCTGATTTTGTGGATTAATTCTAGTTTTATTTCGAGTCACTCACTAAGTTGTACAACAAAAGTGCAGACTGTCATTAATAACCTGCAAGAGGAGCTATCGCAATAATTAAACAGCTTGTCTATTTTACTACAATTTCCCCGACATTATGTATAATTTCTCGTCTTATTTCGAGTCATGCTGATTATTTCACCATGGAAGTGCTAATTGTCATTAATTACTTCCAAGTGGAGCAATTGCATATCTGTTCAGCCTTTTTACTTCATTTTCTTCTAACTTTGTGGATTATTTACAGTCTTATTTCAAGTCTCGCTGATTATTTTGACTGTGAAAGGTGTCAGCTGTCATTAATTACTCGCGAGTGGAGCAATCGCAATAATTAAATGACACACCGATTCTGCGTTTTTACCACAATTTCTCTGATTTTGTGGATTAATTCTGGTTTTATTTCGAGTCACTCACTAAATTGTACAACACAAGTGCAGACTGTCATTAATAACCTGCAAGAGGAGCTATCGCAATAATTAAACAGCATGTCTATTTTACTACAATTTCCCCGACATTATGTATAATTTCTCGTCTAACTTCGAGTCATGCTGATTATTTCAAGTGCTAATAGTCGTTAATTACTTCCAAGTGGAGCACTTGCATTGTTAAATAAATTACACGTCTACTCAGCATTTTTACTTCATTTTTTCTGCCAGCCATGGCCGATATAATCCCTGATTCCTCTGGGGAACGCTGGAAAGTAAAAATAATAACACATGTAAAATAGTAAAAAGGATAAAAGACAAAATACGAGTAAAACATATTATGAGGATAAAAAAAGACATATATACAGTAAATAAACCATGAATAAATAGAACTAATAAGAAATCAAAAAAAATAATTAGGTAAAAGACAAACCAAAAAGGTGGGTCTTAAGCCTGCTATTAAAAACAAACATTCTGTGCGGTCCTGAGGTCCCCACAGTACATTTTTGGGGTCCCACTTTTTTGTAAGTGTTTTGCAAACAAATGATCCTGTTATATTTCACATTCTATATTGTCTTTTGGAAAAAGGTTGTCATAAATGTCAAAAAACAAAAAACAAAAGAAAACACATTTTTATGCATATGTAAATGTATTCAGATATAAACATTCATTCACTTTCTTCTTTCCTTCATGGATCTAAACTTTACCAGTTTTTTCTATATTTGTATTTAATAAGTTGTAGGTGTATTTATTTCAGTATGAAAGTGTAAAAAGTGTTTTGCTTGGGTCATAAAATGATGATAATGGTAATGATGATAAATTATTTATTTACATCTCTAGAGTCTACATCAACTTCACATCTATCCCTCAATTCTAATTATTTATTTTTTTTAACGTAGTTTTTTTGTTTGTTTGTTTTCTGCCCTTTTTGTCAAAGAAAACAATGTTTTTTTATGGCAAACACACAAAATATGCAAGATCTTCCACAACAAATATTTGTCAAAGTGTAATATTTGATGTGAAGTAATGGGAACCTTGGATAGGTCAATAATTCATAATAACATTGATTTTGATTTAATATTATGTATTGAGCAATGAGAGTTTTAAAGTAAAAAAAAGAGCTTTGTTTTATTAGTCAACATTGCAACTTTTTCTAAATGACATTTTACCTTTAAGCTTTTGTCTTGACCCGAGACCTACAAAGCGGAGAGGAAGCAGGGCATGACTCCCTCAATTCTAATTATTGATTTTTTTTTTAAGTAGTTTTTTTGTTTGTTTGTTTTCTGCCCTTTTTGTCAAAGAAAACAATGTTTTTTTATGGCAAACACACAAAATATGCAAGATCTTCCACAACAAATATTTTTCTTAGTGTAATATTTGATGTGAAGTAATGGGAACCTTGGATAGGTCAATAATTCATAATAACATTGATTTTGATTTAATATTATGTATTGAGCAATGAGAGTTTTAAAGTAAAAAAAAAAAGAGCTTTGTTTTATTAGTCAACATTGCAACTTTTTCTAAATGACATTTTACCTTTAAGCTTTTGTCTTGACCCGAGACCTACAAAGCGGAGAGGAAGCAGGGCATGACTCCCTCAATAATAATTATTGATTTTTTTTTTAAGTAGTTTTTTTGTTTGTTTGTTTTCTGCCCTTTTTGTCAAAGAAAACTATGTTTTTTTATGGCAAACACACAAAATATGCAAGATCTTCCACAAAAAATATTTTTCTTAGTGTAATATTTGATGTGAAGTAATGGGAACCTTGGATAGGTCAATAATTCATAATAACATTGATTTTGATTTAATATTATGTATTGAGCAATGAGAGTTTTAAAGTAAAAAAAAAAGAGCTTTGTTTTATTAGTCAACATTGCAACTTTTTCTAAATGACATTTTACCTTTAAGCTTTTGTCTTGACCCGAGACTTACAAAGCGGAGAGGAAGCAGGGCATGACTCCCTCAATTCTAATTATTGATTTTTTTTTTTTACATAGTTTTTTTGTTTGTTTGTTTTCTGCCCTTTTTGTCAAAGAAAACTATGTTTTTTTATGGCAAACACACAAAATATGCAAGATCTTCCACAACAAATATTTTTCTTAGTGTAATATTTGATGTGAAGTAATGGGAACCTTGGATAGGTCAATAATTCATAATAACATTGATTTTGATTTAATATTATGTATTGAGCAATGAGAGTTTTAAAGTAAAAAAAAAAAGAGCTTTGTTTTATTAGTCAACATTGCAACTTTTTCTAAATGACATTTTACCTTTAAGCTTTTGTCTTGACCCGAGACCTACAAAGCGGAGAGGAAGCAGGGCATGACTCCCTCAATTCTAATTATTGATTTTTTTTTTACAAAGTTTTTTTGTTTGTTTGTTTTCTGCCCTTTTTGTCAAAGAAAACTATGTTTATTTATGGCAAACACACAAAATATGCAAGATCTTCCACAAAAAATATTTTTCTTAGTGTAATATTTGATGTGAAGTAATGGGAACCTTGGATAGGTCAATAATTCATAATAACATTGATTTTGATTTAATATTATGTATTGAGCAATGAGAGTTTTAAAGTAAAAAAAAAAAAGCGCTTTGTTTTATTAGTCAACATTGCAACTTTTTCTAAATGACATTTTACCTTTAAGTTTTTGTCTTGACCCGAGACCTACAAAGCGGAGAGGAAGCAGGGCATGACTCCCTCAATTCTAATTATTGATTTTTTTTTTTTACATAGTTTTTTTGTTTGTTTGTTTTCTGCCCTTTTTGTCAAAGAAAACTATGTTTTTTTTATGGCAAACACACAAAATATGCAAGATCTTCCACAACAAATATTTGTCAAAGTGTAATATTTGATGTGAAGTAATGGGAACCTTGGATAGGTCAATAATTCATAATAACATTGATTTTGATTTAATATTATGTATTGAGCAATGAGAGTTTTAAAGTAAAAAAAAAAAGAGCTTTGTTTTATTAGTCAACATTGCAACTTTTTCTAAATGACATTTTACCTTTAAGCTTTTGTCTTGACCCGAGACCTACAAAGCGGAGAGGAAGCAGGGCATGACTCCCTCAATTCTAATTATTGATTTTTTTTTTACAAAGTTTTTTTGTTTGTTTGTTTTCTGCCCTTTTTGTCAAAGAAAACTATGTTTATTTATGGCAAACACACAAAATATGCAAGATCTTCCACAAAAAATATTTTTCTTAGTGTAATATTTGATGTGAAGTAATGGGAACCTTGGATAGGTCAATAATTCATAATAACATTGATTTTGATTTAATATTATGTATTGAGCAATGAGAGTTTTAAAGTAAAAAAAAAAAAGCGCTTTGTTTTATTAGTCAACATTGCAACTTTTTCTAAATGACATTTTACCTTTAAGTTTTTGTCTTGACCCGAGACCTACAAAGCGGAGAGGAAGCAGGGCATGACTCCCTCAATTCTAATTATTGATTTTTTTTTTTTACATAGTTTTTTTGTTTGTTTGTTTTCTGCCCTTTTTGTCAAAGAAAACTATGTTTTTTTTATGGCAAACACACAAAATATGCAAGATCTTCCACAACAAATATTTGTCAAAGTGTAATATTTGATGTGAAGTAATGGGAACCTTGGATAGGTCAATAATTCATAATAACATTGATTTTGATTTAATATTATGTATTGAGCAATGAGAGTTTTAAAGTAAAAAAAAAAGAGCTTTGTTTTATTAGTCAACATTGCAACTTTTTCTAAATGACATTTTACCTTTAAGCTTTTGTCTTGACCCGAGACCTACAAAGCGGAGAGGAAGCAGGGCATGACTCCCTCAATTCTAATTGTTTATTTTTTTTTTACATAGTTTTTTTGTTTGTTTGTTTTCTGCCCTTTTTGTCAAAGAAAACTATGTTTTTTTTATGGCAAACACACAAAATATGCAAGATCTTCCACAAAAAAATATTTTTCTTAGTGTAATATTTGATGTGAAGTAATGGGAACCTTGGATAGGTCAATAATTCATAATAACATTGATTCTGATTTAATATTATGTATTGAGCAATGAGAGTTTTACAGTAAAAAAAAGAGCTTTGTTTTATTAGTCAACATTGCAACTTTTTCTAAATGACATTTTACCTTTAAGCTTTTGTCTTGACCCGAGACCTACAAAGCGGAGAGGAAGCAGGGCATGACTCCCTCAATTCTAATTATTGATTTTTTTTTTTTACAAAGTTTTTTTGTTTGTTTGTTTTCTGCCCTTTTTGTCAAAGAAAACTATGTTTTTTTATGGCAAACACACAAAATATGCAAGATCTTCCACAACAAATATTTTTCAAAGTGTAATATTTGATGTGAAGTAATGGGAACCTTGGATAGGTCAATAATTCATAATAACATTGATTTTGATTTAATATTATGTATTGAGCAATGAGAGTTTTAAAGTAAAAAAAAAAGAGCTTTGTTTTATTAGTCAACATTGCAACTTTTTCTAAATGACATTTTACCTTTAAGCTTTTGTCTTGACCCGAGACCTACAAAGCGGAGAGGAAGCAGGGCATGACTCCCTCAATTCTAATTATTGATTTTTTTTTTTTTACATAGTTTTTTTGTTTGTTTGTTTTCTGCCCTTTTTGTCAAAGAAAACTATGTTTTTTTTATGGCAAACACACAAAATATGCAAGATCTTCCACAACAAATATTTTTCTTAGTGTAATATTTGATGTGAAGTAATGGGAACCTTGGATAGGTCAATAATTCATAATAACATTGATTTTGATTTAAAATTATGTATTGAGCAATGAGAGTTTTAAAGTAAAAAAAGAGCTTTGTTTTATTAGTCAACATGGCAACTTTTTCTAAATGACATTTTACCTTTAAGCTTTTGTCTTGACCCGAGACCTACAAAGCGGAGAGGAAGCAGGGCATGACTCCCTCAATTCTAATTATTGATTTTTTTTTTACAAAGTTTTTTTGTTTGTTTGTTTTCTGCCCTTTTTGTCAAAGAAAACTATGTTTTTTTATGGCAAACACACAAAATATGCAAGATCTTCCACAAAAAATATTTTTCTTAGTGTAATATTTGATGTGAAGTAATGGGAACCTTGGATAGGTCAATAATTCATAATAACATTGATTTTGATTTAATATTATGTATTGAGCAATGAGAGTTTTAAAGTAAAAAAAAAAAAGAGCTTTGTTTTATTAGTCAACATTGCAACTTTTTCTAAATGACATTTTACCTTTAAGCTTTTGTCTTGACCCGAGACCTACAAAGCGGAGAGGAAGCAGGGCATGACTCCCTCAATTCTAATTATTGATTTTTTTTTACGTAGTTTTTTTGTTTGTTTCTTTTCTGCCCTTTTTGTCAAAGAAAACTATGTTTTTTTATGGCAAACACACAAAATATGCAAGATCTTCCACAAAAAAATATTTTTCTTAGTGTAATATTTGATGTGAAGTAATGGGAACCTTGGATAGGTCAATAATTCATAATAACATTGATTTTGATTTAATATTATGTATTGAGCAATGAGAGTTTTAAAGTAAAAAAAAAAAGAGCTTTGTTTTATTAGTCAACATGGCAACTTTTTCTAAATGACATTTTACCTTTAAGCTTTTGTCTTGACCCGAGACCTACAAAGCGGAGAGGAAGCAGGGCATGACTCCCTCAATTCTAATTATTGATTTTTTTTTTACGTAGTTTTTTTGTTTGTTTGTTTTCTGCCCTTTTTGTCAAAGAAAACTATGTTTTTTTATGGCAAACACACAAAATATGCAAGATCTTCCACAACAAATATTTTTCTTCGTGTAATATTTGATGTGAAGTAATGGGAACCTTGGATAGGTCAATAATTCATAATAACATTGATTTTGATTTAATATTATGTATTGAGCAATGAGAGTTTTAAAATAAAAAAAAGAGCTTTGTTTTATTAGTCAACATTGCAACTTTTTCTAAATGACATTTTACCTTTAAGCTTTTGTCTTGACCCGAGACCTACAAAGCGGAGAGGAAGCAGGGCATGACTCCCTCAATTGTAATTATTGATTTATTTTTTTTTACATAGTTTTTTTGTTTGTTTGTTTTCTGCCCTTTTTGTCAAAGAAAACTATGTTTTTTTATGGCAAACACACAAAATATGCAAGATCTTCCACAAAAAATATTTGTCAAAGTGTAATATTTGATGTGAAGTAATGGGAACCTTGGATAGGTCAATAATTCATAATAACATTGATTTTGATTTAATATTATGTATTGAGCAATGAGAGTTTTAAAGTAAAAAAAAAAAAGAGCTTTGTTTTATTAGTCAACATGGCAACTTTTTCTAAATGACATTTTACCTTTAAGCTTTTGTCTTGACCCGAGACCTACAAAGCGGAGAGGAAGCAGGGCATGACTCCCTCAATTCTAATTATTGATTTTTTTTTTTACATAGTTTTTTTGTTTGTTTGTTTTCTGACCTTTTTGTCAAAGAAAACTATGTTTTTTTTATGGCAAACACACAAAATATGCAAGATCTTCCACAACAAATATTTGTGTAATATTTGATGTGAAGTAATGGGAACCTTGGATAGGTCAATAATTCATAATAACATTGATTTTGATTTAATATTATGTATTGAGCAATGAGAGTTTTAAAATAAAAAAAAGAGCTTTGTTTTATTAGTCAACATTGCAACTTTTTCTAAATGACATTTTACCTTTAAGCTTTTGTCTTGACCCGAGACCTACAAAGCGGAGAGGAAGCAGGGCATGACTCCCTCAATTGTAATTATTGATTTATTTTTTTTTACATAGTTTTTTTGTTTGTTTGTTTTCTGCCCTTTTTGTCAAAGAAAACTATGTTTTTTTATGGCAAACACACAAAATATGCAAGATCTTCCACAAAAAATATTTGTCAAAGTGTAATATTTGATGTGAAGTAATGGGAACCTTGGATAGGTCAATAATTCATAATAACATTGATTTTGATTTAATATTATGTATTGAGCAATGAGAGTTTTAAAGTAAAAAAAAAAAAGAGCTTTGTTTTATTAGTCAACATGGCAACTTTTTCTAAATGACATTTTACCTTTAAGCTTTTGTCTTGACCCGAGACCTACAAAGCGGAGAGGAAGCAGGGCATGACTCCCTCAATTCTAATTATTGATTTTTTTTTTTACATAGTTTTTTTGTTTGTTTGTTTTCTGACCTTTTTGTCAAAGAAAACTATGTTTTTTTATGGCAAACACACAAAATATGCAAGATCTTCCACAAAAAATATTTTTCTTAGTGTAATATTTGATGTGAAGTAATGGGAACCTTGGATAGGTCAATAATTCATAATAACATTGATTTTGATTTAATATTATGTATTGAGCGATGAAAGTTTTAAAGTAAAAAAAGAGCTTTGTTTTATTAGTCAACATGGCAACTTTTTCTAAATGACATTTTACCTTTAAGCTTTTGTCTTGACCCGAGACCTACAAAGCGGAGAGGAAGCAGGGCATGACTCCCTCAATTCTAATTATTGATTTTTTTTTTTATATAGTTTTTTTGTTTGTTTGTTTTCTGCCCTTTTTGTCAAAGAAAACTATGTTTTTTTTATGGCAAACACACAAAATATGCAAGATCTTCCACAACAAATATTTGTGTAATATTTGATGTGAAGTAATGGGAACCTTGGATAGGTCAATAATTCATAATAACATTGATTTTGATTTAATATTATGTATTGAGCAATGAGAGTTTTAAAGTAAAAAAAAAAGAGCTTTGTTTTATGAGTCAACATTGCAACTTTTCCTAAATGACATTTTACCTTTAAGCGTTTGTCTTGACCCGAGACCTACAAAGCGGAGAGGAAGCAGGGCATGACTCCCTCAATTCTAATTATTGATTTTTTTTTTACGTAGTTTTTTTGTTTGTTTGTTTTCTGTCCTTTTTGTCAAAGAAAACTATGTTTTTTTTATGGCAAACACACAAAATATGCAAGATCTTCCACAAAAAAATATTTTTCTTAGTGTAATATTTGATGTGAAGTAATGGGAACCTTGGATAGGTCAATAATTCATAATAACATTGATTTTGATTTAATATTATGTATTGAGCAATGAGAGTTTTAAAGTAAAAAAAAAAAGAGCTTTGCTTTATTAGTCAACATTGCAACTTTTTCTAAATGACATTTTACCTTTAAGCTTTTGTCTTGACCCGAGACCTACAAAGCGGAGAGGAAGCAGGGCATGACTCCCTCAATTCTAATTATTGATTTTTTTTTTACGTAGTTTTTTTGTTTGTTTGTTTTCTGCCCTTTTTGTCAAAGAAAACAATGTTTTTTTTATGGCAAACACACAAAATATGCAAGATCTTCCACAACAAATATTTGTGAAAGTGTAATATTTGATGTGAAGTAATGGGAACCTTGGATAGGTCAATAATTCATAATAACATTGATTTTGATTTAATATTATGTATTGAGCAATGAGAGTTTTAAAGTAAAAAAAAAAAAGAGCTTTGTTTTATTAGTCAACATTGCAACTTTTTCTAAATGACATTTTACCTTTAAGCTTTTGTCTTGACCCGAGACCTACAAAGCGGAGAGGAAGCAGGGCATGACTTCCTCAATTCTAATTATTGATTATTTTTTTTACATAGTTTTTTTGTTTGTTTGTTTTCTGACCTTTTTGTCAAAGAAAATTATGTTTTTTTATGGCAAACACACAAAATATGCAAGATCTTCCACAACAAATATTTGTCAAAGTGTAATATTTGATGTGAAGTAATGGGAACCTTGGATAGGTCAATAATTCATAATAACATTGATTTTGATTTAATATTATGTATTGAGCAATGAGAGTTTTAAAGTAAAAAAAAGAGCTTTGTTTTATTAGTCAACATTGCAACTTTTTCTAAATGACATTTTACCTTTAAGCTTTTGTCTTGACCCGAGACCTACAAAGCGGAGAGGAAGCAGGGCATGACTCCCTCAATTCTAATTATTGATTTTTTTTTTTTTACATAGTTTTTTTGTTTGTTTGTTTTCTGCCCTTTTTGTCAAAGAAAACAATGTTTTTTTATGGCAAACACACAAAATATGCAAGATCTTCCACAACAAATATTTTTCTTAGTGTAATATTTGATGTGAAGTAATGGGAACCTTGGATAGGTCAATAATTCATAATAACATTGATTTTGATTTAATATTATGTATTGAGCAATGAGAGTTTTAAAGTAAAAAAAAAAAGAGCTTTGTTTTATTAGTCAACATTGCAACTTTTTCTAAATGACATTTTACCTTTAAGCTTTTGTCTTGACCCGAGACCTACAAAGCGGAGAGGAAGCAGGGCATGACTCCCTCAATAATAATTATTGATTTTTTTTTTAAGTAGTTTTTTTGTTTGTTTGTTTTCTGCCCTTTTTGTCAAAGAAAACTATGTTTTTTTATGGCAAACACACAAAATATGCAAGATCTTCCACAAAAAATATTTTTCTTAGTGTAATATTTGATGTGAAGTAATGGGAACCTTGGATAGGTCAATAATTCATAATAACATTGATTTTGATTTAATATTATGTATTGAGCAATGAGAGTTTTAAAGTAAAAAAAAAAGAGCTTTGTTTTATTAGTCAACATTGCAACTTTTTCTAAATGACATTTTACCTTTAAGCTTTTGTCTTGACCCGAGACTTACAAAGCGGAGAGGAAGCAGGGCATGACTCCCTCAATTCTAATTATTGATTTTTTTTTTTTACATAGTTTTTTTGTTTGTTTGTTTTCTGCCCTTTTTGTCAAAGAAAACTATGTTTTTTTATGGCAAACACACAAAATATGCAAGATCTTCCACAACAAATATTTTTCTTAGTGTAATATTTGATGTGAAGTAATGGGAACCTTGGATAGGTCAATAATTCATAATAACATTGATTTTGATTTAATATTATGTATTGAGCAATGAGAGTTTTAAAGTAAAAAAAAAAAGAGCTTTGTTTTATTAGTCAACATTGCAACTTTTTCTAAATGACATTTTACCTTTAAGCTTTTGTCTTGACCCGAGACCTACAAAGCGGAGAGGAAGCAGGGCATGACTCCCTCAATTCTAATTATTGATTTTTTTTTTACAAAGTTTTTTTGTTTGTTTGTTTTCTGCCCTTTTTGTCAAAGAAAACTATGTTTATTTATGGCAAACACACAAAATATGCAAGATCTTCCACAAAAAATATTTTTCTTAGTGTAATATTTGATGTGAAGTAATGGGAACCTTGGATAGGTCAATAATTCATAATAACATTGATTTTGATTTAATATTATGTATTGAGCAATGAGAGTTTTAAAGTAAAAAAAAAAAAGCGCTTTGTTTTATTAGTCAACATTGCAACTTTTTCTAAATGACATTTTACCTTTAAGTTTTTGTCTTGACCCGAGACCTACAAAGCGGAGAGGAAGCAGGGCATGACTCCCTCAATTCTAATTATTGATTTTTTTTTTTTACATAGTTTTTTTGTTTGTTTGTTTTCTGCCCTTTTTGTCAAAGAAAACTATGTTTTTTTTATGGCAAACACACAAAATATGCAAGATCTTCCACAACAAATATTTGTCAAAGTGTAATATTTGATGTGAAGTAATGGGAACCTTGGATAGGTCAATAATTCATAATAACATTGATTTTGATTTAATATTATGTATTGAGCAATGAGAGTTTTAAAGTAAAAAAAAAAGAGCTTTGTTTTATTAGTCAACATTGCAACTTTTTCTAAATGACATTTTACCTTTAAGCTTTTGTCTTGACCCGAGACCTACAAAGCGGAGAGGAAGCAGGGCATGACTCCCTCAATTCTAATTGTTTATTTTTTTTTTACATAGTTTTTTTGTTTGTTTGTTTTCTGCCCTTTTTGTCAAAGAAAACTATGTTTTTTTTATGGCAAACACACAAAATATGCAAGATCTTCCACAAAAAAATATTTTTCTTAGTGTAATATTTGATGTGAAGTAATGGGAACCTTGGATAGGTCAATAATTCATAATAACATTGATTCTGATTTAATATTATGTATTGAGCAATGAGAGTTTTACAGTAAAAAAAAGAGCTTTGTTTTATTAGTCAACATTGCAACTTTTTCTAAATGACATTTTACCTTTAAGCTTTTGTCTTGACCCGAGACCTACAAAGCGGAGAGGAAGCAGGGCATGACTCCCTCAATTCTAATTATTGATTTTTTTTTTTTACAAAGTTTTTTTGTTTGTTTGTTTTCTGCCCTTTTTGTCAAAGAAAACTATGTTTTTTTATGGCAAACACACAAAATATGCAAGATCTTCCACAACAAATATTTTTCAAAGTGTAATATTTGATGTGAAGTAATGGGAACCTTGGATAGGTCAATAATTCATAATAACATTGATTTTGATTTAATATTATGTATTGAGCAATGAGAGTTTTAAAGTAAAAAAAAAAGAGCTTTGTTTTATTAGTCAACATTGCAACTTTTTCTAAATGACATTTTACCTTTAAGCTTTTGTCTTGACCCGAGACCTACAAAGCGGAGAGGAAGCAGGGCATGACTCCCTCAATTCTAATTATTGATTTTTTTTTTTTTACATAGTTTTTTTGTTTGTTTGTTTTCTGCCCTTTTTGTCAAAGAAAACTATGTTTTTTTTATGGCAAACACACAAAATATGCAAGATCTTCCACAACAAATATTTTTCTTAGTGTAATATTTGATGTGAAGTAATGGGAACCTTGGATAGGTCAATAATTCATAATAACATTGATTTTGATTTAAAATTATGTATTGAGCAATGAGAGTTTTAAAGTAAAAAAAGAGCTTTGTTTTATTAGTCAACATGGCAACTTTTTCTAAATGACATTTTACCTTTAAGCTTTTGTCTTGACCCGAGACCTACAAAGCGGAGAGGAAGCAGGGCATGACTCCCTCAATTCTAATTATTGATTTTTTTTTTACAAAGTTTTTTTGTTTGTTTGTTTTCTGCCCTTTTTGTCAAAGAAAACTATGTTTTTTTATGGCAAACACACAAAATATGCAAGATCTTCCACAAAAAATATTTTTCTTAGTGTAATATTTGATGTGAAGTAATGGGAACCTTGGATAGGTCAATAATTCATAATAACATTGATTTTGATTTAATATTATGTATTGAGCAATGAGAGTTTTAAAGTAAAAAAAAAAAAGAGCTTTGTTTTATTAGTCAACATGGCAACTTTTTCTAAATGACATTTTACCTTTAAGCTTTTGTCTTGACCCGAGACCTACAAAGCGGAGAGGAAGCAGGGCATGACTCCCTCAATTCTAATTATTGATTTTTTTTTACGTAGTTTTTTTGTTTGTTTCTTTTCTGCCCTTTTTGTCAAAGAAAACTATGTTTTTTTATGGCAAACACACAAAATATGCAAGATCTTCCACAAAAAAATATTTTTCTTAGTGTAATATTTGATGTGAAGTAATGGGAACCTTGGATAGGTCAATAATTCATAATAACATTGATTTTGATTTAATATTATGTATTGAGCAATGAGAGTTTTAAAGTAAAAAAAAAAAGAGCTTTGTTTTATTAGTCAACATGGCAACTTTTTCTAAATGACATTTTACCTTTAAGCTTTTGTCTTGACCCGAGACCTACAAAGCGGAGAGGAAGCAGGGCATGACTCCCTCAATTCTAATTATTGATTTTTTTTTTACGTAGTTTTTTTGTTTGTTTGTTTTCTGCCCTTTTTGTCAAAGAAAACTATGTTTTTTTATGGCAAACACACAAAATATGCAAGATCTTCCACAACAAATATTTTTCTTCGTGTAATATTTGATGTGAAGTAATGGGAACCTTGGATAGGTCAATAATTCATAATAACATTGATTTTGATTTAATATTATGTATTGAGCAATGAGAGTTTTAAAATAAAAAAAAGAGCTTTGTTTTATTAGTCAACATTGCAACTTTTTCTAAATGACATTTTACCTTTAAGCTTTTGTCTTGACCCGAGACCTACAAAGCGGAGAGGAAGCAGGGCATGACTCCCTCAATTGTAATTATTGATTTATTTTTTTTTACATAGTTTTTTTGTTTGTTTGTTTTCTGCCCTTTTTGTCAAAGAAAACTATGTTTTTTTATGGCAAACACACAAAATATGCAAGATCTTCCACAAAAAATATTTGTCAAAGTGTAATATTTGATGTGAAGTAATGGGAACCTTGGATAGGTCAATAATTCATAATAACATTGATTTTGATTTAATATTATGTATTGAGCAATGAGAGTTTTAAAGTAAAAAAAAAAAAGAGCTTTGTTTTATTAGTCAACATGGCAACTTTTTCTAAATGACATTTTACCTTTAAGCTTTTGTCTTGACCCGAGACCTACAAAGCGGAGAGGAAGCAGGGCATGACTCCCTCAATTCTAATTATTGATTTTTTTTTTTACATAGTTTTTTTGTTTGTTTGTTTTCTGACCTTTTTGTCAAAGAAAACTATGTTTTTTTTATGGCAAACACACAAAATATGCAAGATCTTCCACAACAAATATTTGTGTAATATTTGATGTGAAGTAATGGGAACCTTGGATAGGTCAATAATTCATAATAACATTGATTTTGATTTAATATTATGTATTGAGCAATGAGAGTTTTAAAATAAAAAAAAGAGCTTTGTTTTATTAGTCAACATTGCAACTTTTTCTAAATGACATTTTACCTTTAAGCTTTTGTCTTGACCCGAGACCTACAAAGCGGAGAGGAAGCAGGGCATGACTCCCTCAATTGTAATTATTGATTTATTTTTTTTTACATAGTTTTTTTGTTTGTTTGTTTTCTGCCCTTTTTGTCAAAGAAAACTATGTTTTTTTATGGCAAACACACAAAATATGCAAGATCTTCCACAAAAAATATTTGTCAAAGTGTAATATTTGATGTGAAGTAATGGGAACCTTGGATAGGTCAATAATTCATAATAACATTGATTTTGATTTAATATTATGTATTGAGCAATGAGAGTTTTAAAGTAAAAAAAAAAAAGAGCTTTGTTTTATTAGTCAACATGGCAACTTTTTCTAAATGACATTTTACCTTTAAGCTTTTGTCTTGACCCGAGACCTACAAAGCGGAGAGGAAGCAGGGCATGACTCCCTCAATTCTAATTATTGATTTTTTTTTTTACATAGTTTTTTTGTTTGTTTGTTTTCTGACCTTTTTGTCAAAGAAAACTATGTTTTTTTATGGCAAACACACAAAATATGCAAGATCTTCCACAAAAAATATTTTTCTTAGTGTAATATTTGATGTGAAGTAATGGGAACCTTGGATAGGTCAATAATTCATAATAACATTGATTTTGATTTAATATTATGTATTGAGCGATGAAAGTTTTAAAGTAAAAAAAGAGCTTTGTTTTATTAGTCAACATGGCAACTTTTTCTAAATGACATTTTACCTTTAAGCTTTTGTCTTGACCCGAGACCTACAAAGCGGAGAGGAAGCAGGGCATGACTCCCTCAATTCTAATTATTGATTTTTTTTTTTATATAGTTTTTTTGTTTGTTTGTTTTCTGCCCTTTTTGTCAAAGAAAACTATGTTTTTTTTATGGCAAACACACAAAATATGCAAGATCTTCCACAACAAATATTTGTGTAATATTTGATGTGAAGTAATGGGAACCTTGGATAGGTCAATAATTCATAATAACATTGATTTTGATTTAATATTATGTATTGAGCAATGAGAGTTTTAAAGTAAAAAAAAAAGAGCTTTGTTTTATGAGTCAACATTGCAACTTTTCCTAAATGACATTTTACCTTTAAGCGTTTGTCTTGACCCGAGACCTACAAAGCGGAGAGGAAGCAGGGCATGACTCCCTCAATTCTAATTATTGATTTTTTTTTTTATATAGTTTTTTTGTTTGTTTGTTTTCTGCCCTTTTTGTCAAAGAAAACTATGTTTTTTTTATGGCAAACACACAAAATATGCAAGATCTTCCACAACAAATATTTGTGTAATATTTGATGTGAAGTAATGGGAACCTTGGATAGGTCAATAATTCATAATAACATTGATTTTGATTTAATATTATGTATTGAGCAATGAGAGTTTTAAAGTAAAAAAAAAAGAGCTTTGTTTTATGAGTCAACATTGCAACTTTTCCTAAATGACATTTTACCTTTAAGCGTTTGTCTTGACCCGAGACCTACAAAGCGGAGAGGAAGCAGGGCATGACTCCCTCAATTCTAATTATTGATTTTTTTTTTACGTAGTTTTTTTGTTTGTTTGTTTTCTGTCCTTTTTGTCAAAGAAAACTATGTTTTTTTTATGGCAAACACACAAAATATGCAAGATCTTCCACAAAAAAATATTTTTCTTAGTGTAATATTTGATGTGAAGTAATGGGAACCTTGGATAGGTCAATAATTCATAATAACATTGATTTTGATTTAATATTATGTATTGAGCAATGAGAGTTTTAAAGTAAAAAAAAAAAGAGCTTTGCTTTATTAGTCAACATTGCAACTTTTTCTAAATGACATTTTACCTTTAAGCTTTTGTCTTGACCCGAGACCTACAAAGCGGAGAGGAAGCAGGGCATGACTCCCTCAATTCTAATTATTGATTTTTTTTTTACGTAGTTTTTTTGTTTGTTTGTTTTCTGCCCTTTTTGTCAAAGAAAACAATGTTTTTTTTATGGCAAACACACAAAATATGCAAGATCTTCCACAACAAATATTTGTGAAAGTGTAATATTTGATGTGAAGTAATGGGAACCTTGGATAGGTCAATAATTCATAATAACATTGATTTTGATTTAATATTATGTATTGAGCAATGAGAGTTTTAAAGTAAAAAAAAAAAAGAGCTTTGTTTTATTAGTCAACATTGCAACTTTTTCTAAATGACATTTTACCTTTAAGCTTTTGTCTTGACCCGAGACCTACAAAGCGGAGAGGAAGCAGGGCATGACTTCCTCAATTCTAATTATTGATTATTTTTTTTACATAGTTTTTTTGTTTGTTTGTTTTCTGACCTTTTTGTCAAAGAAAATTATGTTTTTTTATGGCAAACACACAAAATATGCAAGATCTTCCACAACAAATATTTGTCAAAGTGTAATATTTGATGTGAAGTAATGGGAACCTTGGATAGGTCAATAATTCATAATAACATTGATTTTGATTTAATATTATGTATTGAGCAATGAGAGTTTTAAAGTAAAAAAAAGAGCTTTGTTTTATTAGTCAACATTGCAACTTTTTCTAAATGACATTTTACCTTTAAGCTTTTGTCTTGACCCGAGACCTACAAAGCGGAGAGGAAGCAGGGCATGACTCCCTCAATTCTAATTATTGATTTTTTTTTTTTTACATAGTTTTTTTGTTTGTTTGTTTTCTGCCCTTTTTGTCAAAGAAAACAATGTTTTTTTATGGCAAACACACAAAATATGCAAGATCTTCCACAACAAATATTTGTGAAAGTGTAATATTTGATGTGAAGTAATGGGAACCTTGGATAGGTCAATAATTCATAATAACATTGATTTTGATTTAATATTATGTATTGAGCAATGAGAGTTTTAAAGTAAAAAAAAAAGAGCTTTGTTTTATGAGTCAACATTGCAACTTTTCCTAAATGACATTTTACCTTTAAGCTTTTGTCTTGACCCGAGACCTACAAAGCGGAGAGGAAGCAGGGCATGACTCCCTCAATTCTAATTATTGATTTTTTTTTTACGTAGTTTTTTTGTTTGTTTGTTTTCTGTCCTTTTTGTCAAAGAAAACTATGTTTTTTTTATGGCAAACACACAAAATATGCAAGATCTTCCACAAAAAAATATTTTTCTTAGTGTAATATTTGATGTGAAGTAATGGGAACCTTGGATAGGTCAATAATTCATAATAACATTGATTTTGATTTAATATTATGTATTGAGCAATGAGAGTTTTAAAGTAAAAAAAAAAAGAGCTTTGCTTTATTAGTCAACATTGCAACTTTTTCTAAATGACATTTTACCTTTAAGCTTTTGTCTTGACCCGAGACCTACAAAGCGGAGAGGAAGCAGGGCATGACTCCCTCAATTCTAATTATTGATTTTTTTTTTAAGTAGTTTTTTTGTTTGTTTGTTTTCTGCCCTTTTTGTCAAAGAAAACAATGTTTTTTTATGGCAAACACACAAAATATGCAAGATCTTCCACAACAAATATTTTTCTTAGTGTAATATTTGATGTGAAGTAATGGGAACCTTGGATAGGTCAATAATTCATAATAACATTGATTTTGATTTAATATTATGTATTGAGCAATGAGAGTTTTAAAGTAAAAAAAAAAAGAGCTTTGTTTTATTAGTCAACATTGCAACTTTTTCTAAATGACATTTTACCTTTAAGCTTTTGTCTTGACCCGAGACCTACAAAGCGGAGAGGAAGCAGGGCATGACTCCCTCAATAATAATTATTGATTTTTTTTTTAAGTAGTTTTTTTGTTTGTTTGTTTTCTGCCCTTTTTGTCAAAGAAAACTATGTTTTTTTATGGCAAACACACAAAATATGCAAGATCTTCCACAAAAAATATTTTTCTTAGTGTAATATTTGATGTGAAGTAATGGGAACCTTGGATAGGTCAATAATTCATAATAACATTGATTTTGATTTAATATTATGTATTGAGCAATGAGAGTTTTAAAGTAAAAAAAAAAGAGCTTTGTTTTATTAGTCAACATTGCAACTTTTTCTAAATGACATTTTACCTTTAAGCTTTTGTCTTGACCCGAGACTTACAAAGCGGAGAGGAAGCAGGGCATGACTCCCTCAATTCTAATTATTGATTTTTTTTTTTTACATAGTTTTTTTGTTTGTTTGTTTTCTGCCCTTTTTGTCAAAGAAAACTATGTTTTTTTATGGCAAACACACAAAATATGCAAGATCTTCCACAACAAATATTTTTCTTAGTGTAATATTTGATGTGAAGTAATGGGAACCTTGGATAGGTCAATAATTCATAATAACATTGATTTTGATTTAATATTATGTATTGAGCAATGAGAGTTTTAAAGTAAAAAAAAAAAGAGCTTTGTTTTATTAGTCAACATTGCAACTTTTTCTAAATGACATTTTACCTTTAAGCTTTTGTCTTGACCCGAGACCTACAAAGCGGAGAGGAAGCAGGGCATGACTCCCTCAATTCTAATTATTGATTTTTTTTTTACAAAGTTTTTTTGTTTGTTTGTTTTCTGCCCTTTTTGTCAAAGAAAACTATGTTTATTTATGGCAAACACACAAAATATGCAAGATCTTCCACAAAAAATATTTTTCTTAGTGTAATATTTGATGTGAAGTAATGGGAACCTTGGATAGGTCAATAATTCATAATAACATTGATTTTGATTTAATATTATGTATTGAGCAATGAGAGTTTTAAAGTAAAAAAAAAAAAAGCGCTTTGTTTTATTAGTCAACATTGCAACTTTTTCTAAATGACATTTTACCTTTAAGTTTTTGTCTTGACCCGAGACCTACAAAGCGGAGAGGAAGCAGGGCATGACTCCCTCAATTCTAATTATTGATTTTTTTTTTTTACATAGTTTTTTTGTTTGTTTGTTTTCTGCCCTTTTTGTCAAAGAAAACTATGTTTTTTTTATGGCAAACACACAAAATATGCAAGATCTTCCACAACAAATATTTGTCAAAGTGTAATATTTGATGTGAAGTAATGGGAACCTTGGATAGGTCAATAATTCATAATAACATTGATTTTGATTTAATATTATGTATTGAGCAATGAGAGTTTTAAAGTAAAAAAAAAAAGAGCTTTGTTTTATTAGTCAACATTGCAACTTTTTCTAAATGACATTTTACCTTTAAGCTTTTGTCTTGACCCGAGACCTACAAAGCGGAGAGGAAGCAGGGCATGACTCCCTCAATTCTAATTATTGATTTTTTTTTTACAAAGTTTTTTTGTTTGTTTGTTTTCTGCCCTTTTTGTCAAAGAAAACTATGTTTATTTATGGCAAACACACAAAATATGCAAGATCTTCCACAAAAAATATTTTTCTTAGTGTAATATTTGATGTGAAGTAATGGGAACCTTGGATAGGTCAATAATTCATAATAACATTGATTTTGATTTAATATTATGTATTGAGCAATGAGAGTTTTAAAGTAAAAAAAAAAAAGCGCTTTGTTTTATTAGTCAACATTGCAACTTTTTCTAAATGACATTTTACCTTTAAGTTTTTGTCTTGACCCGAGACCTACAAAGCGGAGAGGAAGCAGGGCATGACTCCCTCAATTCTAATTATTGATTTTTTTTTTTTACATAGTTTTTTTGTTTGTTTGTTTTCTGCCCTTTTTGTCAAAGAAAACTATGTTTTTTTTATGGCAAACACACAAAATATGCAAGATCTTCCACAACAAATATTTGTCAAAGTGTAATATTTGATGTGAAGTAATGGGAACCTTGGATAGGTCAATAATTCATAATAACATTGATTTTGATTTAATATTATGTATTGAGCAATGAGAGTTTTAAAGTAAAAAAAAAAGAGCTTTGTTTTATTAGTCAACATTGCAACTTTTTCTAAATGACATTTTACCTTTAAGCTTTTGTCTTGACCCGAGACCTACAAAGCGGAGAGGAAGCAGGGCATGACTCCCTCAATTCTAATTGTTTATTTTTTTTTTACATAGTTTTTTTGTTTGTTTGTTTTCTGCCCTTTTTGTCAAAGAAAACTATGTTTTTTTTATGGCAAACACACAAAATATGCAAGATCTTCCACAAAAAAATATTTTTCTTAGTGTAATATTTGATGTGAAGTAATGGGAACCTTGGATAGGTCAATAATTCATAATAACATTGATTCTGATTTAATATTATGTATTGAGCAATGAGAGTTTTACAGTAAAAAAAAGAGCTTTGTTTTATTAGTCAACATTGCAACTTTTTCTAAATGACATTTTACCTTTAAGCTTTTGTCTTGACCCGAGACCTACAAAGCGGAGAGGAAGCAGGGCATGACTCCCTCAATTCTAATTATTGATTTTTTTTTTACAAAGTTTTTTTGTTTGTTTGTTTTCTGCCCTTTTTGTCAAAGAAAACTATGTTTATTTATGGCAAACACACAAAATATGCAAGATCTTCCACAACAAATATTTTTCAAAGTGTAATATTTGATGTGAAGTAATGGGAACCTTGGATAGGTCAATAATTCATAATAACATTGATTTTGATTTAATATTATGTATTGAGCAATGAGAGTTTTAAAGTAAAAAAAAAAGAGCTTTGTTTTATTAGTCAACATTGCAACTTTTTCTAAATGACATTTTACCTTTAAGCTTTTGTCTTGACCCGAGACCTACAAAGCGGAGAGGAAGCAGGGCATGACTCCCTCAATTCTAATTATTGATTTTTTTTTTTTTACATAGTTTTTTTGTTTGTTTGTTTTCTGCCCTTTTTGTCAAAGAAAACTATGTTTTTTTTATGGCAAACACACAAAATATGCAAGATCTTCCACAACAAATATTTTTCTTAGTGTAATATTTGATGTGAAGTAATGGGAACCTTGGATAGGTCAATAATTCATAATAACATTGATTTTGATTTAAAATTATGTATTGAGCAATGAGAGTTTTAAAGTAAAAAAAGAGCTTTGTTTTATTAGTCAACATGGCAACTTTTTCTAAATGACATTTTACCTTTAAGCTTTTGTCTTGACCCGAGACCTACAAAGCGGAGAGGAAGCAGGGCATGACTCCCTCAATTCTAATTATTGATTTTTTTTTTACAAAGTTTTTTTGTTTGTTTGTTTTCTGCCCTTTTTGTCAAAGAAAACTATGTTTTTTTATGGCAAACACACAAAATATGCAAGATCTTCCACAAAAAATATTTTTCTTAGTGTAATATTTGATGTGAAGTAATGGGAACCTTGGATAGGTCAATAATTCATAATAACATTGATTTTGATTTAATATTATGTATTGAGCAATGAGAGTTTTAAAGTAAAAAAAAAAAAGAGCTTTGTTTTATTAGTCAACATTGCAACTTTTTCTAAATGACATTTTACCTTTAAGCTTTTGTCTTGACCCGAGACCTACAAAGCGGAGAGGAAGCAGGGCATGACTCCCTCAATTCTAATTATTGATTTTTTTTTACGTAGTTTTTTTGTTTGTTTCTTTTCTGCCCTTTTTGTCAAAGAAAACTATGTTTTTTTATGGCAAACACACAAAATATGCAAGATCTTCCACAAAAAAATATTTTTCTTAGTGTAATATTTGATGTGAAGTAATGGGAACCTTGGATAGGTCAATAATTCATAATAACATTGATTTTGATTTAATATTATGTATTGAGCAATGAGAGTTTTAAAGTAAAAAAAAAAAGAGCTTTGTTTTATTAGTCAACATGGCAACTTTTTCTAAATGACATTTTACCTTTAAGCTTTTGTCTTGACCCGAGACCTACAAAGCGGAGAGGAAGCAGGGCATGACTCCCTCAATTCTAATTATTGATTTTTTTTTTACGTAGTTTTTTTGTTTGTTTGTTTTCTGCCCTTTTTGTCAAAGAAAACTATGTTTTTTTATGGCAAACACACAAAATATGCAAGATCTTCCACAACAAATATTTTTCTTCGTGTAATATTTGATGTGAAGTAATGGGAACCTTGGATAGGTCAATAATTCATAATAACATTGATTTTGATTTAATATTATGTATTGAGCAATGAGAGTTTTAAAATAAAAAAAAGAGCTTTGTTTTATTAGTCAACATTGCAACTTTTTCTAAATGACATTTTACCTTTAAGCTTTTGTCTTGACCCGAGACCTACAAAGCGGAGAGGAAGCAGGGCATGACTCCCTCAATTGTAATTATTGATTTATTTTTTTTTACATAGTTTTTTTGTTTGTTTGTTTTCTGCCCTTTTTGTCAAAGAAAACTATGTTTTTTTATGGCAAACACACAAAATATGCAAGATCTTCCACAAAAAATATTTGTCAAAGTGTAATATTTGATGTGAAGTAATGGGAACCTTGGATAGGTCAATAATTCATAATAACATTGATTTTGATTTAATATTATGTATTGAGCAATGAGAGTTTTAAAGTAAAAAAAAAAAAGAGCTTTGTTTTATTAGTCAACATGGCAACTTTTTCTAAATGACATTTTACCTTTAAGCTTTTGTCTTGACCCGAGACCTACAAAGCGGAGAGGAAGCAGGGCATGACTCCCTCAATTCTAATTATTGATTTTTTTTTTTACATAGTTTTTTTGTTTGTTTGTTTTCTGACCTTTTTGTCAAAGAAAACTATGTTTTTTTTATGGCAAACACACAAAATATGCAAGATCTTCCACAACAAATATTTGTGTAATATTTGATGTGAAGTAATGGGAACCTTGGATAGGTCAATAATTCATAATAACATTGATTTTGATTTAATATTATGTATTGAGCAATGAGAGTTTTAAAATAAAAAAAAGAGCTTTGTTTTATTAGTCAACATTGCAACTTTTTCTAAATGACATTTTACCTTTAAGCTTTTGTCTTGACCCGAGACCTACAAAGCGGAGAGGAAGCAGGGCATGACTCCCTCAATTGTAATTATTGATTTATTTTTTTTTTACATAGTTTTTTTGTTTGTTTGTTTTCTGCCCTTTTTGTCAAAGAAAACTATGTTTTTTTATGGCAAACACACAAAATATGCAAGATCTTCCACAAAAAATATTTGTCAAAGTGTAATATTTGATGTGAAGTAATGGGAACCTTGGATAGGTCAATAATTCATAATAACATTGATTTTGATTTAATATTATGTATTGAGCAATGAGAGTTTTAAAGTAAAAAAAAAAAAAGAGCTTTGTTTTATTAGTCAACATGGCAACTTTTTCTAAATGACATTTTACCTTTAAGCTTTTGTCTTGACCCGAGACCTACAAAGCGGAGAGGAAGCAGGGCATGACTCCCTCAATTCTAATTATTGATTTTTTTTTTTACATAGTTTTTTTGTTTGTTTGTTTTCTGACCTTTTTGTCAAAGAAAACTATGTTTTTTTATGGCAAACACACAAAATATGCAAGATCTTCCACAAAAAATATTTTTCTTAGTGTAATATTTGATGTGAAGTAATGGGAACCTTGGATAGGTCAATAATTCATAATAACATTGATTTTGATTTAATATTATGTATTGAGCGATGAAAGTTTTAAAGTAAAAAAAGAGCTTTGTTTTATTAGTCAACATGGCAACTTTTTCTAAATGACATTTTACCTTTAAGCTTTTGTCTTGACCCGAGACCTACAAAGCGGAGAGGAAGCAGGGCATGACTCCCTCAATTCTAATTATTGATTTTTTTTTTTATATAGTTTTTTTGTTTGTTTGTTTTCTGCCCTTTTTGTCAAAGAAAACTATGTTTTTTTTATGGCAAACACACAAAATATGCAAGATCTTCCACAACAAATATTTGTGTAATATTTGATGTGAAGTAATGGGAACCTTGGATAGGTCAATAATTCATAATAACATTGATTTTGATTTAATATTATGTATTGAGCAATGAGAGTTTTAAAGTAAAAAAAAAAGAGCTTTGTTTTATGAGTCAACATTGCAACTTTTCCTAAATGACATTTTACCTTTAAGCGTTTGTCTTGACCCGAGACCTACAAAGCGGAGAGGAAGCAGGGCATGACTCCCTCAATTCTAATTATTGATTTTTTTTTTACGTAGTTTTTTTGTTTGTTTGTTTTCTGTCCTTTTTGTCAAAGAAAACTATGTTTTTTTTATGGCAAACACACAAAATATGCAAGATCTTCCACAAAAAAATATTTTTCTTAGTGTAATATTTGATGTGAAGTAATGGGAACCTTGGATAGGTCAATAATTCATAATAACATTGATTTTGATTTAATATTATGTATTGAGCAATGAGAGTTTTAAAGTAAAAAAAAAAAGAGCTTTGCTTTATTAGTCAACATTGCAACTTTTTCTAAATGACATTTTACCTTTAAGCTTTTGTCTTGACCCGAGACCTACAAAGCGGAGAGGAAGCAGGGCATGACTCCCTCAATTCTAATTATTGATTTTTTTTTTACGTAGTTTTTTTGTTTGTTTGTTTTCTGCCCTTTTTGTCAAAGAAAACAATGTTTTTTTTATGGCAAACACACAAAATATGCAAGATCTTCCACAACAAATATTTGTGAAAGTGTAATATTTGATGTGAAGTAATGGGAACCTTGGATAGGTCAATAATTCATAATAACATTGATTTTGATTTAATATTATGTATTGAGCAATGAGAGTTTTAAAGTAAAAAAAAAAAAGAGCTTTGTTTTATTAGTCAACATTGCAACTTTTTCTAAATGACATTTTACCTTTAAGCTTTTGTCTTGACCCGAGACCTACAAAGCGGAGAGGAAGCAGGGCATGACTTCCTCAATTCTAATTATTGATTATTTTTTTTACATAGTTTTTTTGTTTGTTTGTTTTCTGACCTTTTTGTCAAAGAAAATTATGTTTTTTTATGGCAAACACACAAAATATGCAAGATCTTCCACAACAAATATTTGTCAAAGTGTAATATTTGATGTGAAGTAATGGGAACCTTGGATAGGTCAATAATTCATAATAACATTGATTTTGATTTAATATTATGTATTGAGCAATGAGAGTTTTAAAGTAAAAAAAAGAGCTTTGTTTTATTAGTCAACATTGCAACTTTTTCTAAATGACATTTTACCTTTAAGCTTTTGTCTTGACCCGAGACCTACAAAGCGGAGAGGAAGCAGGGCATGACTCCCTCAATTCTAATTATTGATTTTTTTTTTTTTACATAGTTTTTTTGTTTGTTTGTTTTCTGCCCTTTTTGTCAAAGAAAACAATGTTTTTTTATGGCAAACACACAAAATATGCAAGATCTTCCACAACAAATATTTGTGAAAGTGTAATATTTGATGTGAAGTAATGGGAACCTTGGATAGGTCAATAATTCATAATAACATTGATTTTGATTTAATATTATGTATTGAGCAATGAGAGTTTTAAAGTAAAAAAAAAAGAGCTTTGTTTTATGAGTCAACATTGCAACTTTTCCTAAATGACATTTTACCTTTAAGCTTTTGTCTTGACCCGAGACCTACAAAGCGGAGAGGAAGCAGGGCATGACTCCCTCAATTCTAATTATTGATTTTTTTTTTACGTAGTTTTTTTGTTTGTTTGTTTTCTGTCCTTTTTGTCAAAGAAAACTATGTTTTTTTTATGGCAAACACACAAAATATGCAAGATCTTCCACAAAAAAATATTTTTCTTAGTGTAATATTTGATGTGAAGTAATGGGAACCTTGGATAGGTCAATAATTCATAATAACATTGATTTTGATTTAATATTATGTATTGAGCAATGAGAGTTTTAAAGTAAAAAAAAAAAGAGCTTTGCTTTATTAGTCAACATTGCAACTTTTTCTAAATGACATTTTACCTTTAAGCTTTTGTCTTGACCCGAGACCTACAAAGCGGAGAGGAAGCAGGGCATGACTCCCTCAATTCTAATTATTGATTTTTTTTTTACGTAGTTTTTTTGTTTGTTTGTTTTCTGCCCTTTTTGTCAAAGAAAACAATGTTTTTTTTATGGCAAACACACAAAATATGCAAGATCTTCCACAACAAATATTTGTGAAAGTGTAATATTTGATGTGAAGTAATGGGAACCTTGGATAGGTCAATAATTCATAATAACGTTGATTTTGATTTAATATTATGTATTGAGCAATGAGAGTTTTAAAGTAAAAAAAAAAAAAAGAGCTTTGTTTTATTAGTCAACATTGCAACTTTTTCTAAATGACATTTTACCTTTAAGCTTTTGTCTTGACCCGAGACCTACAAAGCGGAGAGGAAGCAGGGCATGACTCCCTCAATTCTAATTATTGATTTTTTTTTTTACATAGTTTTTTTGTTTGTTTGTTTTCTGACCTTTTTGTCAAAGAAAATTATGTTTTTTTATGGCAAACACACAAAATATGCAAGATCTTCCACAACAAATATTTTTCTTCGTGTAATATTTGATGTGAAGTAATGGGAACCTTGGATAGGTCAATAATTCATAAAAATATTGATTCAATATTATGTTTTGAGCAATGACAGTTTTAAAGGAAAAAAACAGTTTTGTTTTATTAGTCAACATTGCAACTTTTTTTGAAATGACATTTCACCTTTAAGCTTTTGTCTTGAACCGAGATCTACAAAGCGGAGAGGAAGCAGGGCATGACTCCCCTCCAGGCACTTTTCCTTTGAACTGTTTTGTAACCAAAGGCGACGGCTGTTTACGACCCCCGTCCCTTAGAAACAGCTGTTGCCATGTAATCAGGGAAAGTCCAAATAAAAGAGGAGGCGTGCGACCTTTCGTCAGAGCGTGGTGGAAGACTGTTCAAGAGTACAGCCCAGACGTTTCTCTAGAGTCTACATCAACTTCACATCCATCCCTCAATTCTAAATTTTTTTTACGTAGTTTTTTTGTTTGTTTGTTTTCTGCCCTTTTTGTCAAAGAAAACTATGTTTTTTTTATGGCAAACACACAAAATATGCAAGATCTTCAACAAAAAATATTTGATGTGAAGTAATGGGAACTTTGGATAGGTCAATAATTCATAATAACATTGATTTTGATTTAATATTATGTATTGAGCAATGAGAGTTTTAAAGTAAAAAAAAAAGAGCTTTGTTTTATTAGTCAACATTGCAACTTTTTCTAAATTACATTTAACCTTTAAGCTTTTTTTATTTCACTTTTGTTATGTTTTTGTTTATTTGAATAGTATTTTTTTAGAATGTGCCGTGGGCCTTCAAAACATTAGCCGTGGGCCGCACTTTTGACACCCCTGCTATAGATAATAAAAAATGAAATCTGATAAGTCTATCGTAATATTTTCAGAATGTGTTTGTTCTATTTTTGGCCAAAATAAGACAAAGAAAACAATCTGAAGTTGATGCCATCTATATATTTCAGGAAATAAGAGCCACTTTGGACGGTCCCTGCTGTATTGTTGGCATCATGACGTCTGCGTGATGAGCTGAAACATGAAGATCTTATTCTCATGTCCTCATTTTTAAGTCCGGAGTGATTTTGGGGTGTGTCTTTTTTGAGGACCACCATCGCCGAACCGCTTGTTGATGGTGGCGAGTGTTAACTAAAGCATGGGGAGGTCAACTAGTTCTGCCAAAGCACCGTGGGAGCCGACAGGATGTTTTACTGGTAAAGGTGCTAAACCGCACGACCGGTCGCACAAAACGGCTGGCAATTCATTTTTTTCCCCTCTTTTGCAAAGCGCACAAACAAACACAGATGAGAAACCACAGTCATGCGCCACACCCTGTTCTGCAACATCAGAGGGGAGTGATGCGAGCTCTCAGCAACAGTTGCAGAGAGCAGCTCAGCATGACATCAAGTTGAGGTCATGTCTTGTTTTTTTTTTGCATATTTGAAATAAAAATATATCAAATCAAATGTGCCACCTGCTGCTACTCGCAGGCCGCCATGGCACACTGTGGGACATGAAATGTAGCAGGTAGAAGAGCGCAGTGAAGCACTCACACACGTGAGAGGAAGGAAACCACACATCATCAAGTGTTACAACACAAAGTGCCCTGGCATTGTTCCAACCTTCAGCACGGTTACAGCCTTTAATTGAGCCTTTACCAATTGATACTGAGCCCAGGCACCTATTTCACATCCACTTTAAGAGCATGGAAGGCCGTTCGGAACTAACAGTGCTCGGATTGTAATCGTCCAAATATGACAAAATACTTTTTTCCTGTACTATAAGTCGTACATCAGCAGCCAAGAGGAGCTTTTTTAATCTGTATCCTACTTTTAAAAGGTTTTATTATGATTTATATATCACATAATATATTATAGAAAATTGTTTTGGACATGGAATCGAATCGATTCGAATAGTGAGGTGCCTATAAATATACCATGTCTCTGACGTAGATAAATGAACAGACACACATATTTTTAGTAAATAAACAATCATGTTGATTGAGACCTGATGATCTCTGCAGTGGTTGCTAATCACGCATGAAGTGTCTGACTGTGGAATGTCGTGTGGCTGTGTGAAAGCACACACAATTAAGGCAAAATGGAGCTTAATTACATTCTTAATGTACTGGCCACATGCCAGTACATTTCCTGCCATGTGGCAATTCTGCAGGATCTCTGTGTGAAAGAGACTCATGTCGCAGAGCAGGGGTGTCAAACTGGTTTTCATTGAGGGCCACATTGCAGTTATGCTCGCCCCCAGAGGGCCGCGTTTAATAATAGGTAATATATATATATATATATAAAATACATTAACAATATATTTTTTTACATAAGCTGCAAAAAAATATTTAAATTTCACTTTAAAAACTGGCAGTTCAGTCACCAGAATTTTACAGTAAAAGCAGTGTTGTTTTTTTTACAGGATATAAACAAATGTAAAAAAATAGAATGGAATGGAGAAACAATACCACTGTTTTTAGTGGTAAAATTCAAGCAACATATCTGCCAGTTTGTTTGTTTTTAAACCGTAAAATCTTGTTGTTTTAATGTTTTAGTGTCTTACTGTATATGGGAAAAAAACAGTAGCAAAGTTGATTTTACAGTAAAAAAAAAAAAAACTCAGTCCGCGAAATTTAAAGGGGAACATTATCACAATTTCAGAAGGGTTAAAACCATTAAAAATCAGTTCCCAGTGGCTTATTATATTTTTCGAAGTTTTTTTTCAAAATTTTACCCATCATGCAATATCCCTAAAAAAAGCTTGATTTTAACCACCCGTCCATTTTCCTGTGACGTCACATATTGAAGCCAACACAAACAAACATGGCGGAAAGAACAGCAAGCTATAGCGACATTAGCTCGGATTCAGACTCGGATTTCAGCGGCTTAAGCGATTCAACAGATTACGCATGTATTGAAACGGATGGTTGTAGTGTGGAGGCAGGTAGCCAAAACCAAATTGAAGAAGAAACTGAAGCTATTGAGCCATATCGGTTTGAACCGTATGCAAGCGAAACCGAGGAAAACGACACGAGAGAAAACGAGGACGAATTGGGCGATCGCCTTCTAACCAACGATTGGTATGTGTTTGTTTGGCATTAAAGGAAACTAACAACTATGAACTAGGTTTACAGCATATGAAATACATTTGGCAACAACATGCACTTTGAGAGTGCAGACAGCCCAATTTTCATAAATTAATATATTCTGTAGACATACCCTCATCCGCGCTCTTTTCCTGAAAGCTGATATGTCCAGTTTTGGAGTTGATGTCAGCAGGCCAGGGAAGCTAGGGTTTTAGCTCGCTCGTCTGCGGGAACAAACTGCCGCCATTGCTTGCCGTGCTAGCGAGGTCCTTTGTCCCTGAATTGCTCACACACTCCGGCAGATTCAATGGGGGTCTGGCGGCAGATTTCTTTGACTTTATGGTTGGAAATGCATCTGCTTTGAGTGTCGCAGGATATCCACACATTCTTGCCATCTCTGTCGTAGCATAGCTTTCGTCGGTAAAGTGTGCGGAACAAACGTCCAATTTCTTGCCTACTTTGGCATCTTTGGGCCACTGGTGCAACTTGAATCCGTCCCTGTTGGTGTTGTTACACCCTCCGACAACACACCGACGAGGCATGATGTCTCCAAGGTACGGAAAACAGTCGAAAAAAACGGAAAATAACAGAGCCGATTTGACTCGGTGTTTGAGAAAATGGCGGATTGCTTCCCGATGTGACGTCATGTCCGAGAGCGAATATTAGAAAGGCGTTTAATTCGCCAAAATTCACCCATTTAGAGTTCGGAAATCGCTTAAAAAAATATATGGTCTTTTTTCTGCAACATCAAGGTACCGTATTTTCCGCACCATAAGGCGCCCTGGGTTATAAGCCGCGCCTTCAATGAACGGCATATTTCAAAACTTTGTCCACCTATAAGCCGCCCCGTGTTGTAAGCCGCATCTAACTGCGCTAAAGGAATGTCAAAAAAACAGTCAGATAGGTCAGTCAAACTTTAATAATATATTAAAAACCAGCGTGATGTGGGCGCGCATGGAGTCGTATATCAACATGGACGGAGCTGCGTGAAAAAAGCCACCCGGCCTCTTCGCGTAAACTTACCTTAACCACTCGCTCATCTTTTCTTCATCCATCCCTTCGAGTTAGCTTTTATGATGACGCCGGCTGGAAAGGTCTCTTTTGGCAAGGTCTTCCTTTTGAATATCACCATGGGTGGAAGTTTCTGGCCATTAGCATGGCAAGCTAGAACCACAGTGAAGGATGACTTCTCATTCCCTGTGGTGCGAATATTCACCGTACGTGCTCCCGTTGTATCCACAGTGCGGTTCACAGGAATATCAAAAGTCAGTGGAACCTCGTCCATGTTGATAATGTTCTCTGGCCGGATCTTTTTTTCAGCTATCTTGTTTTTACAATATGCACGGAAAGTAGCCAGCTTTTCTTGAAAGTCTTTAGGAAGTTGCTGTGAAATAGTAGTCCGTGTGCGGATGGAGAGATTGCGTCTTTTCATGAACCGGAAACCTGTCGCTTAGTAGGAGCCATTTTGTGGTCTTTACAGATGTAAACACACAAAGGAAATGAAACGTAATATCCGCGCGCTTCTTCTTCTTCTACGGGGGCGGGTGGTTGCTTACAGTAGAAGAAGAAGCGCTTCCTCTTCTATGGGGGCGGGTGCTTACCTTGGCGGTTGCTTGCGTAGAAGAAGAAGCGCTTCCTGTTCTACGGGGAAAAAAGATGGCGGCTGTTTACCGTAGTTGCGAGACCGAAACTTTATGAAAATGAATCTTAATATTAATCCATATATAAAGCGCACCGGGTTATAAGGCGCACTGTCAGCTTTTGAGAAAATTTGTGGTTTTTAGGTGCGCCTTATAGTGCGGAAAATACGGTATATATTGACGCTTACATAGGTCTGCTGATAATGTTCCCCTTTAACCGTAAAATCTATTGTCAATTTTACTTAATTGATTGATAATTTGTTTTGAAATCATAAGTCAAGCAGATATTTAAGTACGGTATTTATCTTTATTTTACACAAAAAATATTTTTGGAATACATAATATAATATTTTGATAATATTGAATTTCAAAAGATATTTTGCAGGACATACTTTTTAATGTCAAAAGGGAAAGAAGAAATATATTTAAGTAAAATCTTGTTGTTTTAATGTTTTAGTGTCTTACTGTATATGGGAAAAAACAGTTGCAAAGTTGATTTTACAGTTAAAAAAAAACTCAGTCTGCGAAATTTAACCGTAAAATCTATTGTCAATTTTACTTAATTGATTGATAATTTGTTTTGAAATCATAAGTCAAGCAGATATTTAAGTACGGTATTTATCTTTATTTTACACAAAAAAATATTTTTGGAATACGTAATATAATATTTTGATAATATTGAATTTCAAAAGATATTTTGCAGGACATACTTTTTAATGTCAAAAGGGAAAGAAGAAATATATTTAGTAAGAAAAGATTACCGTATTTTCCGCACTATTAGCCGCACCTAAAAACCACAAATTTACTCAAAAGCTGACAGTGCGGCTTTTAACCCGGTGCGCTTTATATATGGATAAATATTAAGATTCATTTTCATAAAGTTTCGGTCTCGCAACTTCGGTAAACAGCCGCCATCTTTTTTCCCTGTAGAACAGGAAGCGCTTCTTCTTCTACGCAAGCAACCGCCAAGGTAAGCACCCACCTTCATAGAACAGGAAGCGCTTCTTCTTCTACTGTAAGCAACCACCCGCCCGCGTAGAAGAAGAAAAAGCGCGCGGATATCACCGTACGTTTCATTTCCTTTGTGTGTTTACATCTGTAAAGACCACAAAATGGCTCCTACTAAGCGACAGGTATCCGGTTCATGAAAAGACGCAATCTCTCCATCCGCACACGGATTACTATTTCACAGCAACTGATATTCCTGTGAACCGCACTGTGGATACAACGGGAGCACGTACGGTGAATATTCGCACCACAGGGAATGAGAAGTCATCCTTCACTGTGGTTCTAGCTTGCCATGCTAATGGCCAGAAACTTCCACCCATGGTGATATTCAAAAGGAAGACCTTGCCAAAAGAGACCTTTCCAGCCGGCGTCATCATAAAAGCTAACTCGAAGGGATGGATGAAGAAAAGATGAGCGAGTGGTTAAGGTAAGTTTAAGTTTACGCGAAGAGGCCGGGTGGCTTTTTTCACGCAGCTCCGTCCATGTTGATATACGTATGTTTGTGATTGCACATTTGCGTACATTTTGGGAGTGAACAGAGTTGTTAGAACGCTGGTTTTTAATATATTATTAAAGTTTGACTGACCTATCTGACTGTTTTTTTGACATTCCTTTAGCGCAGTTAGATGCGGCTTACAACACGGGGCGGCTTATAGGTGGACAAAGTTTTGAAATATGCCGTTCATTGAAGGCGCGGCTTTTAACCCAGGGCGCCTTATGGTGCGGAAAATACGGTAAGCATACTATTTCCAGGCTTTCACGGGACACATAAATTAATGTGGCGGGCCAGATTTGGCACCCGGGCCTTGAGTTTGACACCTGTGTTGCAGAGGCTGGCTACTTGTCACACTCACCACTCGGGGGTTTTGGCCTCGGAGGAACCCCTTTCTTGGGCGGCAGCGCGGGCGTGTCGTTCTTTCTCCCGAACGGGTCGTCCACGAAGGCCCCCTGGGCGCACAGAAAGGCGGTCGTCAGCCGTGGCCACGCAGCTGCGAGCTCGGGCTTTACCTTCTGGTAGTCCGGCAGCCACCCGGCGCGGCCTTCAAACGGGTCCCTGGGCTTGGCCATGTGGCTGAAGTCCGCAAAGCCGGCCGAGCTGTTACTGCTGCTGAACGAGCTGCTGCCGAACGGATCCAAAGCGCCAAACAGGTCTGAAAGTGACAAGGTGCCGTGAACGCTCCAAAACTCCCTGGAAGTTCTTACTCGGGAGGACGGGGAGGCTTCCTACCTGCTCCTTTGGATTTGGGATTGCCGGAGGAGAACGGGTCGCTGCTTGTGAAGTGACTGATTTGCTGCTGGAGATGCAGAAAAAGAATGGTTGTAAGCAACTGTGAGGGGGGCTGCATGGAGGTCTTGATTAGTGCGCTAAATAACTGCAAGAGGCTGAAGTTTTTGTGTTTTCTCCGAGTGACAGACATGTTGGCCAATCAGAATTGTTGGCAAAGCCAAGTCAAACACCGATAACATTTATTAAACAGACAAGAAGCAAGGAATTAAACAGAGACAGAATTCAATTTAGCTCAATGAGGAGAAACGTCTGGGCTGTACTCTTTGTACAGCCTTCCACCACGCTCTGACGAAAGGTCGCACGCCTCCTCTTTTATTTGGACTTTCCCTGATTACATGGCAACAGCTGTTTCTAAGGGACGGGGGTCGTAAACAGCCGTCGCCTTTGGTTACAAAACAGTTCAAAGAAAAAGTGCCTGCTTCCTCTCCGTTTCGTAGATCTCCTGTGGATTACAATAGATCAAAGAAACCGACACCTTCGTGTCGCTTCCCATCCTACACAGTGGAGTTTTACAAGCCTTTTGATTGGTAAGATCAAAGACAGCTTTTGTCTGCTCGCCGGGAACTCATTGAAACACAAAGTTTTGTCATACAATTATTCTGACACCAAGTGTCCCATTTCAGCTTCAAATTGGATGGGCAATATGAGCAATATGTGCCATGTCTACTGGAGACATGGCACATGATGACTTATTTTAGTCTTTATGACAGTGTTTTTCAACCTTTTTTAAACCAAGGCACATTTTTTGCGTTGAAAAAAATGCGGAGGCACACCACCAGCAGAAATCATTCAAAAACAAAACTCAGTTGACAGTAAAAAGTTGTTGTGGCAATTGTTGGATATGACTTTAAAGCATAACCAAGCATGTATCACTATAGCTCTTGTCTCAAAGTAGGTGTACTGTCACCACCTGTCACATCACACCTTGACTTATTTGGACTTTTTTGCTGTTTTCCTGTGTGTAGTGTTTTACTTCTTGTCTTGCGCTCCTATTTTGGTGGCTTTTTCTCTTTTTTGGGTATTTTCCTGTAGCAGTTTCATGTCTTCCTTTGAGCGATATTTCCCACATCTACTTTGTTTTAGCAATCAAGAATATTTCAGTAGTTTTTATCCTTCTTTGTGGGGACATTGTTGATTGTCATGTCATGTTCGGATGTACATTGTTTTTGCTCCACAGTAAGTCTTTGCTGTCGTCCAGCATTCTGTTTTTGTTTACTTTGTAGCCAGTTCAGTTTTAGTTTCGTTCTGCATAGCCTTCCCTAAGCTTCAATGCCCTTTCTTAGGGGCACTCACCTTTTGTTTATTTTTGGTTAAAGCATTAGACACCTTTTTACCTGCACGCTGCCTCCCGCTGTTTCCCACATCGACAAAGCAATTAGCTACCGGCTGCCACCTACTGATATGGAAGAGTATTACACGATTACTCTGGTGAGCTCTAGACAGCACCGACACTCAACAACAACACATCATTTGCAGACTATAATTACTGCTTTGCAAATAATATATTTTTTAACCCAAATAGGTGGAATTAGATAATCTCCCACTGCACACCAGACTGTATCTCACGGCACACTAGTGTGGTTGAAAAATGCTGCTTCATGAGTGCATGGAAACTTTACTTTTATCTCCTGCTGGATCTCCATCGTTCCAGGATGGAGACAGGCTAGCTGTTAGCTTCAAGCTAACCAGCACCTGGCCAGACTCCTCCACCCCAAAAACATTCTTTGCAGGTCAACAAACGGGGTGAATATGTGCCTTTTGAAGTGTTCATGTGCGAGGGGCAGAGGTGGGTAGAGTAGCCAGAAATTGTACTCAAGTAAGAGTACTGTTACTTTAGAGATTTATTACTCAAGTAAAAGTAATGAGTAGTCACCCAAATATTTACTTGAGTAAAAGTAAAAAGTATGTTGTGAAAAAACTACTCAAGTACTGAGTAACTGATGAGTAACATACACACACATATCATATATATATATATATATATATATATATATATATACATATATACACATACATTGATATATACAGTATATCATTTATATTTATTTTGCCGTTTTTGTTTACATGTTAAAGGTGTTTTAATGAATATACATGCATGTTTAACACATATAGATTCCTTTCTTTCATGAAGACAAGAATATAAGTTGGTGTATTACCTGATTCTGATGACTTGCATTGATTGGAATCAGACAGCAGTGCTTAACGTCCACGTTTTCAAATGCAGGAGAAAAAAAGTTCCTCCTTTCTGTCTAATACCACATGAAAGTGGTTGGTTTTTGGCATCTTATTTGTCCAGCTTCCATATTCGTTTTCACACACTTTACAAGAAATACATTGGCAGCAAATTCCGTAGCTTGCTAGCTTGTTTGCGCTGGCATTCGGAGACTCTTATTTTGAAAGCGCAGGCGCGATGGAGCGGCACTTTTATTGTGAAGACAGGAACTGTGCAGTCAGTCTTTAGGCTTTTGACGGGATGTACGGTTGAAATAAAAAAGTGTCTTTTTTCCTTCACACTTTTGATTGATTGATTGAAACTTTTATTAGTAGATTGCACAGTACAGTACATATTCCGTACAATTGACCACTAAATGGTAACACCCCAATAAGTTTTTACACTTGTTTAAGTCAGGTCATGTGACCCCTGGCTCTGTTTGATTGGTCCAACGTCACCAGTGACTGCATCTGATTGGTGGAACGGAGTCAAACGTCACCAGTAACGCAGGCACTTTGAAGGTCTGTCTGACAGACCAAAACAAACAAAGCGTGCATTAACAGATTGATAAAAATTAGTAGCGAGTAGCGAGCTGAATGTAGATAAAAGTAGCGGAGTAAAAGTAGCGTTTCTTCTCTATAAATATACTCAAGTAAAAGTATGTTGCATTAAAACTACTCTTAGAAGTACAATTTATCCCAAAAGTTACTCAAGTAGATGTAACGGAGTAAATGTAGCGCGTTACTACCCACCTCTGGCGAGGGGTATTGAAAAGGAGTCTCTTGGAGAAGTGGCTGAAGTTAGCAAGTGACATCATCACCGTCATTGTTTACTGAAGCAGAGATGCTCACTGTGCGTTATGATAAACTTTTTATCTATAGACTTATCAGATTTCATTTTTTATTATCTATAGCAGAGGTGTCAAAAGTCCATCCATCCATCCATCCATCCATCTTCTTCCGCTTATCCGAGGTCGGGTCGCGGGGGCAGCAGCCTAAGCAGGGAAGCCCAGACTTCCCTCTCCCCAGCCACTTCGTCCAGCTCTTCCTGTGGGACCCCGAGGCGTTCCCAGGCCAGCCGGGAGACATAGTCTTCCCAACGTGTCCTGGGTCTTCCCCGCGGCCTCCTACCGGTCGGACGTGCCCTAAACACCTCCCTAGGGAGGCGTTCGGGTGGCATCCTGACCAGATGCCCGAACCACCTCATCTGGCTCCTCTCCATGTGGAGGAGCAGCGGCTTTACTTTGAGCTCCCCCCGGATGGCAGAGCTTCTCACCCTATCTCTAAGGGAGAGCCCCGCCACCCGGCGGAGGAAACTCATTTCGGCCGCTTGTACTCGTGATCTTGTCCTTTCGGTCATAACCCAAAGCTCATGACCATAGGTGAGGATGGGAACGTAGATCGACCGGTAAATTGAGAGCTTTGCCTTCCGGCTCAGCTCCTTCTTCACCACAACGGATCGATACAGCGTCCGCATTACTGAAGACGCCGCACCGATCCGCCTGTCGATCTCACGATCCACTCTTCCCTCACTCGTGAACAAGACTCCGAGGTACTTGAACTCCTCCACTTGGGGCAAGATCTCCTCCCCAACCCGGAGATGGCACTCCACCCTTTTCCGGGCGAGAACCATGGACTCGGACTTGGAGGTGCTGATTCTCATCCCAGTCGCTTCACACTCGGCTGCGAACCGATCCAGTGAGAGCTGAAGATCCTGGCCAGATGAAGCCATCAGGACCACATCATCTGCAAAAAGCAGAGACCTAATCCTGCAGCCACCAAACCAGATCCCCTCAACGCCTTGACTGCGCCTAGAAATTCTGTCCATAAAAGTTATGAACAGAATGGGTGACAAAGGGCAGCCTTGGCGGAGTCCAACCCTCACTGGAAACGTGTCCGACTTACTACCGGCAATGCGGACCAAGCTCTGGCACTGATCATACAGGGAGCGGACCGCCACAATCAGACAGTCCGATACCCCATACTCTCTGAGCACTCCCCGCAGGACTTCCCGAGGGACACGGTCGAATGCCTTCTCCAAGTCCACAAAACACATGTAGACTGGTTGGGCAAACTCCCATGCACCCTCAAGGACCCTGCCGAGAGTATAGAGCTGGTCCACAGTTCCACGACCAGGACGAAAACCACACTGTTCCTCCTGAATCCGAGGTTCGCCTATCCGGCGTAGCCTCCTCTCCAGTACACCTGAATAGACCTTACCGGGAAGGCTGAGGAGTGTGATCCCACGATAGTTAGAACACACCCTCCGGTTCCCCTTCTTAAAGAGAGGAACCACCACCCCGGTCTGCCAATCCAGTGGTACCGCCCCCGATGTCCACGCGATGCTGCAGAGTCTTGTCAACCAAGACAGCCCCACAGCATCCAGAGCCTTAAGGAACTCCGGGCGGATCTCATCTACCCCCGGGGCCTTGCCACCGAGGAGCTTTTTAACTACCTCAGCAACCTCAGCCCCAGAAAAGTGTGGCCTTTTTATGTATACGATAGTGAAGTGAAGTGAAGTGAATTATATTTATATAGCGCTTTTTCTCAAGTGACTCAAAGCGCTTTTACATAGTGAAAGCCAATATCTAAGTTACATTTAAAGCAGTGTGTGTGGCACTGGGAGCAGGTGGGTCAAGTGTCTTGCCCAAGGACACAACGGCAGTGACGTGGATGGCAGAAGCGGGGATCGAACCTGGAACCCTCAAGTTGCTGGCACGGCCACTCTACCAACCGAGCTACACCGCCCCGATATTTAAATCCAATCGCAATTTAGGAGAGAAAAATGGCAATGAGGTTTTTCCTCAGCCTTAGAGAACACTACTAGCTACCACAAAGTCAGAAATCGTAAATAGCGTCCACAAAGAAAAAAGCCAAACCAGAAAAGTGTCCAAGCGTTAGCGCCCTCACCTTGGAAGGTAAGGTGGCACTCTTGCTGAAGGGGTCCGACGCGCCGAAAGGATCCAACTTTGTGGTCTTCTTGAAGAAATCTTCAGAGGATGCTTTGAAGGGGTCTGTCTCTTTGAACGGGTCGCCTCCAAACGGATCTGCAACAGCACAGTGGATGAGTGGTTAGTCGCGGTGCTTACTTACAGTAAGGCACATGTGGATGTTTGCATTGTTTTTAATAACGTGTATTACTCCTCGTCCTGAACACGCCATGGCTTCAATACTCCCGTCCCCGCAAGCACGCTGGCTAGTGAGCTGCCGACCAATTGACCAGCACGGCTCTTGAGGTGCCAGGGAGTGACGTCCACTTAAGGGGGAACTGCACTTTATTTGGAATTTTGCCTATCATTAAAAAATAATTATGAGCGACAAGAACACGCGTCTTTTTCTTTTTAGGATTTTAAGATTTTAAGGATGATACAAAAATGCTGATTTGCACACTCTTGGCATTCTCTCGATGAGCTTCAAGAGGTAGTCACCTGAAATGTTTTTTTTTAAATTATTTTCTTCGGTCAGTGGTCAAAAAAATAAACAATCAGATGTGCATTCATAAATTGACAATGTTACAGACCGAAAGGGTTTAGACTGAACACTTATTGCACCTAACCCTATAAACTATCTCAAATACAAGATGAGCTTCCTGAAAATATCACATTTCCTTTACACAACACAAACACTTTTCAATTACAGGTAAAAGCCAGTAAATTAGAATATTTGGAAAAACTTGATTTATTTCAGTAATTGCATTCAAAAGGTGTAACTTGTACATTATATTTATTCATTGCACACAGACTGATGCATTCAAATGTTTATTTCATTTAATTTTGATGATTTGAAGTGGCAACAAATGAAAATCCAAAATTCCGTGTGTCACAAAATTAGAATATTACTTAAGGCTAATACAAAAAAGGGATTTTTAGAAATGTTGGCCAACTGAAAAGTATGAAAATGAAAAATATGAGCATGTACAATACTCAATACTTGGTTGGAGCTCCTTTTGCCTCAATTACTGCGTTAATGCGGCGTGGCATGGAGTCGACGAGTTTCTGGCACTGCTCAGGTGTTATGAGAGCCCAGGTTGCTCTGATAGTGGCCTTCAACTCTTCTGCGTTTTTGGGTCTGGCATTCTGCATCTTCCTTTTCACAATACCCCACAGATTTTCTATGGGGCTAAGGTCAGGGGAGTTGGCGGGCCAATTTAGAACAGAAATACCATGGTCCGTAAACCAGGCACGGGTAGATTTTGCGCTGTGTGCAGGCGCCAAGTTCTGTTGGAACTTGAAATCTCCATCTCCATAGAGCAGGTCAGCAGCAGGAAGCATGAAGTGCTCTAAAACTTGCTGGTAGACGGCTGCGTTGACCCTGGATCTCAGGAAACAGAGTGGACCGACACCAGCAGATGACATGGCACCCCAAACCATCACCCAACCATGCAAATTTTGCATTTCCTTTGGAAATCGAGGTCCCAGAGTCTGGAGGAAGACAGGAGAGGCACAGGATCCACGTTGCCTGAAGTCTAGTGTAAAGTTTCCACCATCAGTGATGGTTTGGGGTGCCATGTCATCTGCTGGTGTCGGTCCACTCTGTTTCCTGAGATCCAGGGTCAACGCAGCCGTCTACCAGCAAGTTTTAGAGCACTTCATGATTCCTGCTGCTGACCTGCTCTATGGAGATGGAGATTTCAAGTTCCAACAGGACTTGGCGCCTGCACACAGCGCAAAATCTACCCGTGCCTGGTTTACGGACCATGGTATTTCTGTTCTAAATTGGCCCGCCAACTCCCCTGACCTTAGCCCCATAGAAAATCTGTGGGGTATTGTGAAAAGGAAGATGCAGAATGCCAGACCCAAAAACGCAGAAGAGTTGAAGGCCACTATCAGAGCAACCTGGGCTCTCATAACACCTGAGCAGTGCCAGAAACTCATCGACTCCATGCCACGCCGCATTAACGAAGTACCGTAATTGAGGCAAAAGGAGCTCCAACCAAGTATTGAGTATTGTACATGCTCATATTTTTCATTTTCATACTTTTCAGTTGGCCAACATTTCTAAAAATCCCTTTTTTGTATTAGCCTTAAGTAATATTCTCATTTTGTGACACACGGAATTTTGGATTTTCATTTGTTGCCACTTCAAATCATCAAAATTAAATGAAATAAACATTTGAATGCATCAGTCTGTGTGCAATGAATAAATATAATGTACAAGTTACACCTTTTGAATGCAATTACTGAAATAAATCAAGTTTTTCAAAATATTCTAATTTACTGGCTTTTACCTGTATATATATACATATATGAAATACTTGATTCTAGCTGTCAATATACTCCTCCCCTCTTAACCACGCCACAACCACGCCCTGCCCCACAGCCGACCACACCCCCACCCCCCACCCCCCGAAATCGGAGGTCTCAAGGTTGGCAAGTATGAGTATAGTACCGTTTTTGATTCATTAGTACCGCGATACTATACTAGTACCGGTACAAGCCTAGTTGTGTGTGTATGGATTTCTTACTAGCTTTAGCTTCCTATTCTAGTTACTAGTTCAAGTGGACGTCTCCACATTGTTTCATTTAAGACGTGTTTCGGGGATGAATGAGAGGTCCCAGACAAGTCTTCCTTATCCTCACAATAACAGCATTTAGTCACATTTATGTCCATTTTCCTGATGTTCTGCGTTTAACAGCAAATTCTGTTTTATTGGCCACACGGAAATGTTATACTTTTTTTGTTGAGTTTAGTGATTATTGATTAGGCAAACCAGCGCTGTGTCAAATACAAAGTAGCAACCATCTAGTCCACGTGTTTTTTGTTCACTTCTATCTGCTTCAGCGATACAAGCTCAGGAATTTGCATCCACCTTAATCGGGTTTTTTTTTATTGTAATATGACTATGAACGTGAGGAGACGAAATTGAAACGTGATTTAATGGTCCAGCCCTGCGAGATGGTAGGACCCAGAAGGCCTGGCTGAGTGAGTACCTGCAGGCGCTGCTGGCGGCTTTGCAAAGGGGTCATTTTGGAAAGGGTCACCTGGAGAAGGAGTCAAGCAGAGGAGGAAGACACAAAAGAAAGAAGTGAAGCGAAGAAACACACTGCAAAAAGTGAAATCTAAGTAAGATGAAATATCTCAAATAAGGCTGATATTTGCTTATTTTCTGTCTGATAAGATAGTTCTTCTCACTAAGCAGATTTTATGTTAGAGTGTTTTACTTGTTTTAAGGGTTTTGGTTAGGGATGTGCTAATATATAATAATATCGGATATTATTGGTATCGGTTTCATAATTATCGGTATCGGTTTCAAAAAGTAAAATGTAAAATGTAAAATGTACTGCCTTTGCGTGCCGGTCCAATCACATAATAATATCTACGGCTTTTCACACACACAAGTGAATGCAAACGCATACTTGGTCAACAGCCATACAGGTCACACTGAGGGTGGCCGTATAAACACGTTTAACACTGTTACAAATATGCGCCACACTGTGAACCCGCACCAAACAAGAATGACAAACACATTTCAGGAGAACATCCGCACCGCAACACAACATAAACACAACAGAACAAATACCCAGAATCCCTTGAAGCACTAACTCTTCCGGGACGCTATTAATATACAGCATGTCCCAAATTCCAAGCTGCTGTTTTAAGGCATGTTAAAAAAAAAATAATGCACTTTGTGACTTCAATAATAAATATGGCAGTGCCATGTTGGCATTTTTTTCCCCATAACTTGAGTTGATTTATTTTGGAAAACCTTGTTACATTGTTTAATGTTTTAATACTTGGTCAACAGCCATAGAGGTGACACTGAGGGTGGCCGTATAAACAAGTTTAACACTGTTACAAATATGCGCCACACTGTGAACCCGCACGAAACAAGAATGACAAACACATTTCGGGAGAACATCCGCACCGTAACACAACATAAACACAACAGAACAAATACCCAGAATCCCTTGAAGCACTAACTCTTCCAGGACGCTACAATATACAGCATGTCCCAAAATTCCAAGCTGCTGTTTTAAGGCATGTTAAAAAAAAAATAATGCACTTTGTGACTTCAATAATAAATATGGCAGTGCCATGATGGCATTTTTTTTTCCATAACTTGAGTTGATTTATTTTGGAAAACCTTGTTACATTGTTTAATGTTTTAATACTTGGTCAACAGCCATAGAGGTGACACTGAGGGTGGCCGTATAAACAAGTTTAACACTGTTACAAATATGCGCCACACTGTGAACCCGCACGAAACAAGAATGACAAACACATTTCGGGAGAACATCCGCACCGTAACACAACATAAACACAACAGAACAAATACCCAGAATCCCTTGAAGCACTAACTCTTCCAGGACGCTACAATATACAGCATGTCCCAAAATTCCAAGCTGCTGTTTTAAGGCATGTTAAAAAAAAAATAATGCACTTTGTGACTTCAATAATAAATATGGCAGTGCCATGATGGCATTTTTTTTTCCATAACTTGAGTTGATTTATTTTGGAAAACCTTGTTACATTGTTTAATGTTTTAATACTTGGTCAACAGCCATACAGGTCACACTGAGGGTGGCCGTATAAACACGTTTAACACTGTTACAAATATGCGCCACACTGTGAACCCACACCAAACAAGAATGACAAACACATTTCGGGAGAACATCTGCACCGTAACACAACATAAACACAACAGAACAAATACCCAGAATCCCATGCAGCACTAACTCTTCCGGGCTGCAATATACACCCCTCACTACCCAACCTCAACCCCGCCCTTCCAACCCCGTCCACCTCAACCTCCTCATGCTCTCTCAGGGAGAGCATGTCCCAAATTCCAAGCTGCTGTTTTGAGGCATGTTAAAAAAAATAATGCACTTTGTGACTTCAATAATAAATATGGCAGTGCCATGTTGGCATTTTTTTCCATAACTTGAGTTGACTTATTTTGGAAAACCTTGTTACATTGTTTAATGTTTTAATACTTGGTCAACAGCCATACAGGTCACACTGAGGGTGGCCGTATAAACACGTTTAACACTGTTACAAATATGCGCCACACTGTGAACCCACACCAAACAAGAACGACAAACACATTTCGGGAGAACATCCGCACCGTAACACAACATAAACACAACAGAACAAATACCCAGAATCCCTTGAAGCACTAACTCTTCCGGGACGCTATAATATACAGCATGTCCCAAATTCCAAGCTGCTGTTTTAAGGCATGTTAAAAAAAATAATAATGCACTTTGTGACTTCAATAATAAATATGGCAGTGCCATGTTGGCATTTTTTTTTCCATAACTTGAGTTGATTTATTTTGGAAAACCTTGTTACATTGTTTAATGTTTTAATACTTGGTCAACAGCCATACAGGTCACACTGAGGGTGGCCGTATAAACACGTTTAACACTGTTACAAATATGCACCACACTGTGAACCCGCACCAAACAAGAATGACAAACACATTTCGGGAGAACATCCGCACCGCAACACAACATAAACACAACAGAACAAATACCCAGAATCCCTTGAAGCACTAACTCTTCCGGGACGCTACAATATACACCCCCCTGCCCCCCTCAACCCCGCCCACCTCAACCTCCTCATGCGCTCTCAGGGAGAGCATGTCTTAAATTCCAAGCTGCTGTTTTGAGGCATGTTAAAAAAAAAAAGAATGCACTTTGTGACTTCAATAATAAATATGGCAGTGCCATGTTGGCATTTTTTTTTCCATAACTTGAGTTGATTTATTTTGGAAAACCTTGTTACATTGTTTAATGCATCCAGCGGGGCATCACAACGAAATAAGGTATAATAATGTGTTAATTCCACCACTGTATGTATCGGTATCGCTTGATATCGGAATCGGTAATTAAGAGTTGGACAATATCGGAATATCGGCAAAAAAGCCATTATCGGACATCTCTACTCACAAGTATAAAACTACTTTTTTTAAAGTAATAATTTCTTACTTCCAAGCATGAAAAAAGAAATCATGATAAATAAATCAACTCAAGTTATGGAAAAAAATGCCAACATGGGCATTTTTTTTCCATAACTTGAGTTGATTTATTTTGGAAAACCTTGTTACATTGTTTAATGCAGGGGTGCTCACACTTTTTCTGCAGGCGATAATACAAGCATGTTTAACACATATAGTTAATATTGTTAACAAGTTAAAGGTGTTTAATGATAATACAAGCATGTTTAACACAGATAGTTAATATTGTTAAGTTAAAGGTGTTTAAAGATAATGCAAACATGTTTAACACATATAGTTAATATTGTTAACAAGTTAAAGATGTTTAGTGATAATACAAGCATGTTTAACACATATAGTTAATATTGTTAATAAATTAAAGGTGTTTAATGATAATACAAGAATGTTTAACACATATAGTTAATATTGGTAATAAGTTAAAGGTGTTTAAAGATAATACAAGCATGTTTAACACATATAGTTAATAAGTTAAAGGTGTTTAATGATAATACAAGCATGTTTAACACATATAGTTAATATTGTTAATACATTAAAGGTGTTTAAAGATAATACAAGCATGTTTAACACATATAGTTGATATTGTTAATACGTTAAAGGTGTTTAAAGATAATACAAGCATGTTTAACACTTATAGTTAATATTGGTAATAAGTTAAAGGTGTTTAAAGATAATACAAGCATGTTTAACACATATAGTTAATATTGTTAATACGTTAAAAGTGTTTAGAGATAATACAAGCATGTTTAACACATATAGTTAATATTGTTAACAAGTTAAAGGTGTTTAAAGATAATACAAGCATGTTTAACACTTATAGTTAATATTGGTAATAAGTTAAAGGTGTTTAATGATAATACAAGCATGTTTAACACATATAGTTAATATTGTTAACAAGTTAAAAGTGTTTAGAGATAATACAAGCATGTTTAACACATATAGATTCCTTTCTTTCATGAAGACAAGAATATAAGTTGGTGTATTACCTGATTGTGATGACTTGCATTGATTGTAATCAGACAGTGGTGCTAAAAACGTCCGCATTTTCGAATGGAGGAGAAAAAAAGTCCTCCTTTCTGTCCAATACCACATGAAAGTGGTTGGTTTTTGGCATCTTATTTGTCCAGCTTCCGTACTCCTTTGTATACACTTTACAAGAAACACATTGTCGGCAAACTCCGTAGCTTGCTAGCTTGTGCACACCAGCTTTCTGAGACTCTTATTTTGTTAGCGCAACTGCGCAACTGTGCAGTCGGTCTTTGGAGTTTTGACGACAGGTACGGCGCCAGAGTCTGTTGAAATAAAGTGTTTCTCGCCTTCCAGTCGGTAATTTTAATGAGCTGGCAGCAGCCAGCGTCATCTCAGAAGACCCTCGGGTGCCGTGAATGTCAATCAAGTGACGAAAGTGACGTCATAGTGAAGATTTATGATCGCTCATTTTTAGGACTATTTTTTTTAATGCCTGGCTGGTGATCGACTGACACACCCTCCGAGATCCACCGGTAGATCGCGATCGACATAATGAGCGCCCCTGGTTTAATGCATCACAACAAAATTAGGCATAATAATGTGTTCATTTCACCACTGTATATTTCGGTATCGCTTGATATCGGTATCGGTAATTAAGAGTTGGACAATATCGGAATTTGGGATATCGGTAAAAAAGCCATTATCGGACATCTCTAGTTTTGTTCCTAAATGATCTCAGTAAGATATTACAGCTTGTTGCTGAGATTTAATGAGCTATATTGAGTAAAACATGCTTGAAACTAGAATATCAAGTGTTGTGTCATCAACACTCACAAGTATAAAACTACTTTTTCAAAGTAATCATTTCTTATTTCAAGCATGCAAAAAAATAATCATGACTTTGACACAATTGTGTCAAAGATGGCAGCCAAATGGACTTTGCTGTTTTATTTTCAATGAAACAATAGAACATACGTACTCAGAAGACGAAGACGAAGACGGACGGACGGGATCAAAATACGAGGGTAATATAGGTTCTAGGTAGATAGGTTATAGCTGCATCGCTCGCGGCTCGTCATATATTTAACGTTAATCCGTTTTCACCGAGCGTTTCACTGACGGTGAGCAGCCTGACGCTGCTTCATTAACACCGCCGCTGTTTGACTCGGGGGCCGGGGCAGACGCACGTAGTAACAGTCACGTGTTACAATACCGACGAGCTAACGTGTCCAGGTTATAGCCCTGTTGTCAATAAACACACGTGGACTGAAGCTAAATTGTCCACTGTCCACTGCAGCATGTGAATGCAATGAAAAGAATAAAATCTGAGCCAAGCAGCTGTTAAAATGTTGTCCAGGTTAATGTTTTGGCCATTAAAGGCCCTTCATTTCAAGATTCCAACTGTGATCGGGCTTTAAACAGGTGGCTGACCTGTTCAGATGAGTGTAACTGCTACTGGTCAAATAATGTGAAATAGCATTTCATTTTACATGTATGCAATGCCATTTAAATGTAATTATAGATAATAATAATAATAAATACTGTGTAGTGTTGTAAATAGTCAACGGGAAGGATTCTAGTAAGATATAAGCCATGAGCACTACACAGCCAGAAAAAAACCTAGGCAGGACAAGTAAAAATATTGGGGCAAGTAGATTTGAGAAGAAAAAAACCTTAACATTGAACCCTGCATGTGTTGAGCTGCTGCCGCTTAAGGTTAGACGGCACTGTACATAGAGCGCTTCTGCTCGTTAGTAATAAATTCTAATGTTGGATGTTCACTCCTTCACACAGATGAGTATAGAGAAATATTTTCAACGGCCGAAAAGGGCTGGACTTGGAGAGGAGGTAGGCCTACAGTCCGGACCACAGGTGCGACCTGTTCAGCAGCAGCAGGAGGAGGAGGAGGAGGAGGAGGAGGTTGACTGACTGTGGCAGGACACCTCTGCCTCTGTTTCACTTCATGTTGCTGGTAAATAATATGGTTGTAGTAGTAGGCTAAAGTTAAATAATTTAGTAGTCACTAATTAAAGGGGCAGAGCTTTAAGAGACATTTTAGCTTTTATATTTTATAAGATATAATTTTTTTAAGAACCACAATTAATAAATATATTTCAGTGAATAAGTAATTGTTCAAATCTGTATATAAATATGTACATAAAATGTTGTAATTATATTGCAACTCCGCGTTCTTCTTGGTCATCGCCGCTGCCGCCGCCACCCCCCGCCCCTCGACCACACCACCACAAATAGATGCCTGTCCTGTGGGAAACACTGACAGTTATTAGTGAGAATATACTTATTTGAAGGTATTTTTGGGTTCATTGAAGTTAGCTCATTTTACTTGTTTTGGAAAAGCCAAATTGTCTTGTTCTATTGGCAGATAATTTAGCTTACCGTATTTTCCGCACTATAAGGCGCACCTAAAAACCACAAATTTTCTCAAAAGCTGACAGTGCGCCTTATAACCCGGTGCGCTTTATATATGGATTAATATTACGATTCATTTTCATAAAGTTTCGATCTCGCAACTACGGTAAACAGCCGCCATCTTTTTTCCCGGTAGAACAGGAAGCGCTTCTTCTTCTACGCAAGCAACCGCCAAGGTAAGCACCCGCCCCCATAGAACAGGAAGCGCTTCTTCTTCTACTGTAAGCAACCACCCGCCCGCATAGAAGAAGAAAAAGCGCGCGGATATCACCGTACGTTTCATTTCCTTTGTGTGTTTACATCTGTAAAGACCACAAAATGGCTCCTACTAAGCGACCGGGATCCGGTTCATGAAAAGACGCAATCTCTCCATCCGCACACGGATTACTATTTCACAGCAACTGATATTCCTGTGAACCGCACTGTGGATACAACGGGAGCACGTACGGTGAATATTCGCACCACAGGGAATGAGAAGTCATCCTTCACTGTGGTTCTAGCTTGCCATGCTAATGGCCAGAAACTTCCACCCATGGTGATATTCAAAAGGAAGACCTTGCCAAAAGAGACCTTTCCAGCCGGCGTCACCATAAAAGCTAACTCGAAGGGATGGATGAAGAAAAGATGAGCGAGTGGTTAAGGTAAGTTTAAGTTTACGCGAAGAGGCCGGGTGGCTTTTTTCACGCAGCTCCGTCCATGTTGATATACGACTCCATGCGCGCCCACATCACGCTGGTTTTTAATATATTATTAAAGTTTGACTGACCTATTTGACTGTTTTTTGGACATTCCTTTAGCGCAGTTAGATGCGGCTTACAACACGGGGCGGCTTATAGGTGGACAAAGTTTTGAAATATGCCGTTCATTGAAGGCGCGGCTTATAACCCAGGGCGCCTTATGGTGCGGAAAATACGGTAGTTCAAATAAAACACCCCTCATTTTTTTTTTTTTTTTTCTTGTTTTTGAACACTGACTTTTTGCAGTGCATGCTTTGCTAAAAGAGAGGTCAGTCGGAAGAGGAGGAGAAGAAAAGGAGGAGAAGAAGAGGTGGCGGCTGGGGAACCTTTGAAGGGGTCGGCCCTGAAAGGGTCCTCGGAGTGGAAGGGGTCGGTGTGAAGTTCTTGAGGCTGATTGTTGAACACTGAGGGCTTCACTTTGAACGGATCCTCCTGTGTGAGGAAGCAAAGACGTCATGTTTCACATTCAAGAACCCGGGCGGTAACCCGCCCACCTGGGAAGATGTGCTGAAGGCTCCGTTCTCTCTATCGCTGAACCCTTCGCTCATGTCGGCCAGGTTGGTCATGCTGCCGCCGTGGGTTCCGTTCAGGGTGCTGTTGTATTGTTCGATGCTTTTGGAGACTTCCTGTTGGCTGTCCTGGATTTGGGACAACTTACTGCGGGCCTGAAGATCACAGGAGCACAGGTGGTTTGGGTGTTGTCCTGGCAGCGTCACAAGGCGCCCCCTGCTGTGCCAACCTGGTTGATCTCGTCCTGCGTGGCCTTCAGGGACTTGATGATGGTCTCCAGTTGGATCTTGCCCGCCGCCAGACTCTGCTCCAGCTGGTCCTCCTCCTGTTGCAGCCGGCCCAGGTCGGCCTTGGCCCGGCTCAGCTCCTCCTCCTGGTTCTGCAGGTCCGACTCCTGAGAGTGGATCTGACTCTGGAGTGTTGAGATCTGGAGGACATAAAGAAAAGAAACTCCGAACCTCCATCCAAGCTAGAGTGGAGACAATGTCCATGTTCCTTTCCCACCATCTGAGACTCCTCCTGACATTTCATCCGGACTTCATTCAGCATGTCCTCCAGTTTGTGTTTCTGCTGGTCCATCTCCTCCAGGCGGTCCTGGGCGTCCTGTTTCTGCGCCTCCAGCTCCTGCAGGCAGGCCGTCTCTCGGTCCAGCTCGTTCTGCATGTCCTGGACCGTCGGGAGGAAAACTAAGTCATGCTGAGGACTTTGTAGAAGGAGGAAAAACCGAGGAGGACACGGACCTGCACCTCAGCACTCTTATGCCTGATGGACTCTTCTGCCTCCCTGATGTCCTGCTCCAGAGTGTACTTCTCCCTGACACACACACACACAAGTGTTGTTGTGTAGGCTCCTTCCTTTGTTAACATGAAAGACACTGGACTGAAATAAAAAATAAAATGATGACTAAGTTCAAACAAGGTGAAATATGAAGCACAGATCATGACGTCAGCAATCCACAGCTCTTCCGCCCCTCTACCACGCTTCTCAAACATAACATGCGAATAAATCATCTTTTCTTATTGTCATTGTTATTGTCAAATATAACGTGGGAATAAATCATGTTTTCTTATTGCGCTGTGAAGGTACTGGTCCACTCTGTTTCCTGAGATCCAGGGTCAACGCAGCCGTCTACCAGCAAGTTTTAGAGCACTTCATGCTTCCTGCTGCTGACCTGCTCTATGGAGATGGAGATTTCAAGTTCCAACAGGACTTGGCGCCTGCACACAGCGCAAAATCTACCCGTGCCTGGTTTACGGACCATGGTATTTCTGTTCTAAATTGGCCCGCCAACTCCCCTGACCTTAGCCCCATAGAAAATCTGTGGGGTATTGTGAAAAGGAAGATGCAGAATGCCAGACCCAAAAACGCAGAAGAGTTGAAGGCCACTATCAGAGCAACCTGGGCTCTCATAACACCTGAGCAGTGCCAGAAACTCATGGACTCCATGCCACGCCGCATTAACGCAGTAATTGAGGCAAAAGGAGCTCCAACCAAGTATTGAGTATTGTACATGCTCATATTTTTCATTTTCATACTTTTCAGTTGGCCAACATTTCTAAAAATCCCTTTTTTTGTATTAGCCTTAAGTAATATTCTAATTTTGTGACACACGGAATTTTGGATTTTCATTTGTTGCCACTTCAAATCATCAGAATTAAATGAAATAAACATTTGAATGCATCAGTCTGTGTGCAATGAATAAATATAATGTACAAGTTACACCTTTTGAATGCAATTACTGAAATAAATCAAGTTTTTCAAAATATTCTAATTTACTGGCTTTTACCTGTATATATATATATATATATATATATATATATGTATGTATGTATATATATATATATATATATATATATATATATATATATATATATGTATGTATGTATGTGTATGTATATATATATATATATATATATATACACATACATATACACATACATACATACATATATATATATATATATATATATATATATATACATATACATAGATAGATATACCGGCCCCCAGACACATTTTTTCTCTAAATGTGGGCCCCAGAGTCAAAATAACTGCCCAGGCCTGTTTTATAGGCTAATTCTAAAATTGCAGTACATTTATTTTTCACACCACACATTATGACGACACAAAAGATGGTTTTCTTTTTTATTTAATTATTTTAAAATGTATTAAAATTTAAATACAAGCAAACTCGGAGAGCGCAGCCCTATCTTCTGATAATAAAGAATTATTTTAAAATAAACATGAATCCGGACGACCCCCAAAATCTTCCGACTTGTTCCTTATCCAAGTTCTGACATTTCTCGAAAGTTTCATCAAAATGTGCCCAGAACTTTTTGAGCTACACTGTCTTTAGCGAAATGAAACAAATAGTGTGAAGCTTCTCGCCAGTTAATCTTTTTGTCTCTGTGGGTGGAGGCGGGTCCACAGTAATCCAGGCTTGTAACGTAAACATAAGGTAAACATAGTAGAAATGATTTGCATCACTTCTCAAATGTAATCACTTAACATTTCAGACATTTCCTGAAAGTTTCACAAAAATCTGCCAATAGCTTTTTTAACTTATTTAGTTTATCGGGCTGGCAGCTCTAGGAAGAGTCCTGGCTGGTGGTTCAGAACTTCTGGTATTTAGCGACGCTCATTAGGACCTACGAAGCAGCAGAAATGTTTGCTGCAATGTAGGATATCAATTTTTATCTTCATGACAAATTATAGGAATTGTTACGTTGTTTTAAATGAGTTTAGTGCTATTAAATGATTCATTTTTCAATCAGATTTTTTCAAATCAGAAAAAAACAACACTTTTTTAAATACAAACAATAGAGGCGTGAATCTTTGGGACACCTTCGATACAATTCTCATTCCTGGGGTGATGATTCGATTCAACACGATTCTCAAAAAGTATTATTTGGGTTTATTAATATATATATTAATTATAATGAAACTTTTTCAAAACAATTTACAGGTTAGAAAAGCTCCTTCTGGTTGCATAAAAAATTGGCCTAAAAACTTTTTTTTTTAAATTGATTCTTACAAGAAAAATAATTTTTTAATTAATAAATTTTATCTATTTTTCTAATTATTAATCTATTTAAAATCGGAATGAATAAGAATCGCCAAGGATGGGAATCGATGTTTTGTGCACCACTAATAAACAAGTAACGAATAATTATAGCTGCATATTACTTACACATACAAAGTCACAGGCAGAAGCGTACTAGAAAGTATCCAGTAACAAACGTGTCCGTGTCATTCGACCATTGACCATTAAGTGTCACCAAACCACAAACTACTACTCCACTTTAATTTAAAGAAAGCGTAAGTCTGAACAGGGTTAGTGTTGTGTAGTGATGGGTTGATGAGGCGTCATGAAGCGTTTCGACACATTGCAAAACTGTATTGATACTGTGTCGATACTGTGTCACTAAATACTGACATCTGCTGGACATTAAAAATCCCTACAGGCAACCTATGGACCGACTCAACTGACACTGATTTGATGCCCTAGTACAGGGGTCACCAACCTTTTTGAAACCAAAAACTACTTCTTGGGTACTGATTAATGCGAAGGGCTACCAGTTTGATACACACTTAAATAAATAAATATATTGTCATTTGTAAGTTACACGTAAGTGTGATTTAAACAAGAATAGCTAAATAAATAAATGTGTATATATATTTAAAAAATGGGTATTTCTGTCTGTCATTCCGTCGTACATTTTTTTTCCCTTTTACGGAACGTTTTTTGTAGAGAATAAATTATGAAAAAAACACTTAATTGAACGGTTTAAAAGAGGAGAAAACACGAAAAAAAAATAAAAAAATTTTGAAACATAGTTTATCTTCAATTTCGACTCTTTAAAATTCAAAATTCAACCGACAAAAAGAAGAGAAAAACTAGCTAATTTGAATCTTTTTGAAAAAATTAAAAAAAGAATTTATGGAGCATCATTAGTCATTTTTCCTGATTAAGATACATTTTAGAATTTTGATGACATGTTTTAAATTGGTTAAAATCCAATCTGCACTTTGTTAGAATATTCAACAAATTGGACCAAGCTATATTTCTAACAAAGACAAATCAGTATTTCTTCTACATTTTCCATAACAAAAATTTTAAAAGAAATTCAAAATACTTTGAAATAAGATTTAAATTTGATTATACATATTTTCTAGATTTGCCAGAATAATTTTTTTGAATTTTAATCATAGTAAGTTTGAAGAAATATTTCACAAATATTCTTCGTCGAAAAAACAGAAGCTAAAATATTTATTATTCTTTACAATAAAAAAAAGAAATTTTACTTGAACATTGATTTAAATTGTCAGGAAAGAAGAAGAAATTTAAAAGGTAAAAAGGTTTATTTGTTTAAAAATCCTAAAATCATTTTTAAGGTTGTATTTTTTCTCTAAAATTGTATTTCTAAAAGTAATAAGAAGCAAAGTAAAAAAATAAATGAATTTATTTAAACAAGTGAAGACCCATCCATCCATCCATTTTCTACCGCTTATTCCAAGTGAAGACCAAGTCTTTAAAATATTTTCTTGGATTTTCAAATTCTATTTGAGTTTTGTCTCTTTTAGAATTAAAAATGTCGAGCAAAGCGAGACCAGCTTGCTAGTAAATAAATACAATTTAAAAAATAGAGGCAGCTCACTGGTAAGTGCTGCTCTTTGAGCTATTTTTAGAACAGGCCAGCGGGCGACTGATCTGGTCCTTACGGGCTACCTGGTGACCGCGGGCACCGCGTTGGTGACCCCTGCCCTAGTATATACAATAATATAAACCAAGTCATTGTATTTCATTTAGGATTATTTCATATCTTCATTTAAATAAAAATATATTTTTTAATCTTTTTTAGATACAGTCAATAAATAATGTGAACATGTATCATAACATGGAAATCTAAGAGAACGTGTTGTGGATGATTGTGGACTGGGAATTTTTTTAATTTTATTTTTTTACACATTTTTATAAAAATAAAAATAAAAAGTTTTTCCGACGTATTACATTTTAGACGATTTCTCTTCTTAGTTATTATTGAAAATTTGAAAAAAAATAGTACTTTTTTCATGTTGTCATTATGAGAAGAAAAGGGGAATTTGTTTAATATTTGAATAAGACAGTAACATAATAAAATGGGGACAAAGTGAAGCGCTGTGAATACTTACTGGATGCATGCTGTCCATATGTTACCTGTTTATCTGTCAATGGTTTGTTTTCGCCCGTTCACATGGCACACAATTGCACATCATTCAGTAAATAAAACGTGTGTGTTTGTGTGTGTTCTTGTATATCTAGCCTTCTTGAGACATGAAGAAGGAAAAGTATCTTCCATATGAGGAGTGTCATGTCTGTGTAATCATGTTTTGTTAAGTCATGTTTTGTTTAGTTTCTGGCTTTTCACTCCCTTGTCTTGTTTGCATGATTACCCATTAGTTTCACCTGTTCCACGTTTGGACTCATTGTGCACTCTTGTTTGTCACCATAGCAACCATTAGTTTTCACCTGTCACGTCACGCACCTGTTTCACGTTTTGAGTCACGCACCTGCTTTCACTAATCATGTCCATAGTATTTAAGTTGATTCATTTTCTGTTGTTCGTCCTGACGACATCACCACATTTATGCTCTGTCCATTTTTTCATGTCCATCGTTCACGCTGCTCCTTTTTTGTCCATGCCAAGTAAGTTTTCTTTATTCAAGCCATAGTTTGCAAGTTTTGTTTAATTGTTCATAGTTTATTCTCCGCCACTGTGCGCGCTTTTTGTTTGATCCTTTTTTTGTATTTATAGTGTTAAATAAATAATGTATTTACCTTCACGCCACATCCGGTCCAAATGTTCATTTGCACCTCGGGAGAACAAACCAAGCCAAAGTCCAAGTACTGACAAGGAGGTGTGAACAAGTGATGACATAAATCAATAACATTGCATCTCATAGACAATGTCTCATTTGTGGTGACATCTATCAACATGAGGGTGGTCCCAGAAAGGAGGGATTTTTATAATTGACTGTGTCACTTTTAAAAGTGCTCCCTCTATGGTCAACATATGAAATAACAAGTGTGTGTAAGAAATTGAAATGCGCCCCCTTTGGCCAAAATTAATTTAATAAAAAAAAACGTACATTCTGGACCATAGGGCGCACCGGATTACAAGGCGCACTGCCGATGAGCAGGTCTAGTCAGGTCTAAAGCGCTTTCTGACAGACACATTTTAAGGACTTATGCAGATCCCAAATACAGATCAGCAGGTACCAGAAGGTAAGAAAAGTTGCTTTTGCATAATATTGTGAAACAAAAGGCCAGATAATGTCTTACCTTATACATACACCATAATAATACTCCTATGTTGAAGCACAGTACAATCCCATACCTGCCAACTTTTGAAATCAGAAAAACCTAGTAGCCAGGGTCCAGGGGCCGCAGGCCCCGGTAGGTCCAGGACAAAGTCCTGGTGGGGGGTTCAGGGTTCGCCCCCCGACGCAAAATGATTGATTGCATTCAGACTAAGGCTGAAACGACGCGTCGACGTAGTCGACGTCATCGGTTACGTAAATACGTCGACGCCGTTTTTGTGCGTCGGCGCGTCGCATATTTACGTCACATTACTTTACTGTCATGGCGGAGCGCAAAGCAGACGATGCGAGCGAGGGGAAAAAAGCACGCCAAAAGTCGTCAAAAGTGTGGGAGTATTTCAATAAACGGCCTAATAATGTTGTTGTATGCACACTGTGTCGAGCGGAAATGGCCTATCATAGCAGCACAACGGCTATGAAGGAACATTTGAAAAGAAAACCCCCGACAGCGTTCTTGCCATCACCATCAACAAGTCAATCGTCCGCGTGCGTATACGTTGTCATTATTACACAAAAACATGAATGTGTCATTTGTATCTGCGTTGTAAATTCATAAACTAAAGCACCGTTTCGCTCTGAGAGGCGCGTTTGGCGTGCCTGTTCAGTGTTTACAAAGACGCGCTCCTCTTTAACGCTGTGGAGAGGCGGCGGCGGCGAGCGAGCGGCGAGGCGGGGCGCGCCGGGAGCGACGCCGCAATCGTGCCCAGGTGCGCGATCCGCGCAGTTGGAAGAGAAAAGACTTTGCGTAAAATTAAAAGATTGCAAACCTGGCAAGGCCGTCTGGCGTTCAGTCTGTCGGTCCTGAAAGAACCCCACGGCACAAGACGTGTCACAAACGCTAACGTTAATTAGTTGTGCAAATACCTTTTACAACATTAACAGTTACATATACTATGTACAAACCAACAATTCACTTTCACTTTAATCATACTATCATTGTTGTGTTATTAAGCAAAATAAGCAATACTTTTACTTTTGTTGAAATGTTTACACTGTACACTTTTTTGTATTGGATGTTTAGCTTTATTTTTGCACATTTTAGCAAATAAGCAATACTTTTACTTTTGTTGAGATGTGTACACTTGTTACAGAATATTTCCGTTTTGCACTTTTTTGTATTGGATGTTTATCTTTATTTTTGCACATTTTAACGCAAAATAAGCAATACTTTTACTTTTGAAATGCTTATACTATTCCAGAATATTAAGATTTGCACTGGATGTTTACTTTTATATTTGCACATTAAAAAGCAAATAAGCTACTTTTAATTTTGTTAAATGTTAAAAGTTTTAAATGTTTACATTGTTACAGAATATTTTGTCATGTTGTTGTCAATGTTGACTGAGTGGCCATACTTTTTTTTTTGTAAATAAAAGCCATGCCTTTTGAAAAAACTGGCCTACTTTTTTTTTTCCTCTTCATTTTAAATAAAAAAGGAAAAATAATCTATAGATTAATCGAAAAAATAATCTATAGATTAACCGATTAATCGAAAAAAATAATCTATAGATTAATCGATAGAAAAATAATCGTTAGCTGCAGCCCTAATTCAGACAGGTTAAAATGTTGCTAAAACCATCACTTTTCTATCAGTCACAGTGACTTTTCAAAACAAAAATATTACAGCAAAAATCATATGGGTTGATTGACATGTTTATTCTGTAAGCTAACTTCAATAGTTTGAAATTATTTTGACAGTTAATGCCAGTTATCCTGTCAACCTTTCACAAGACTTCAATTTGTTCATTGAAAGTATAAACACTTTTTACAGTAAACAAATGGTAAAACAGTACTAAACAATTCCATTAAAAAAAATAATGGTGTCATTATTAACTTTCTGTCCAAGCTTGTATAATCTACTGCCTTGTTCAATTGTAAAAAATATTCTGTGCCTAAAATTCACATTTCTATCACAATTATCATACTGTAAACATGGTAAGCTAACTTCATTAAAATTAATAGTCCTGCCAATAGCATGGAATTACAATTCAAATGTAGTTTTTTTGTAAGCCTTTCAAAAGAATTCAAAATATGAAAAATTTATGAAAATTCATTGAAGCCATCAGACACTTGAAAAGTGGCACATCACATCTCTAATGTAATCATTTGAACTTTTCAACAGAAATAGCACTGCAAAAATATTAAGGACATACTTCTGTATTTTGGTAGTTATGCTGTCAACATTTAACAAGATTTCTTCAACTTGGACTTGAAAGCATAAATAGTATAAACACTTTTAACAGTATGTCGTGCTGTGAAATACAGCCGACAGGATTGCGCACCAAACACGAAGCAAGGCCAAAGCGCATGCGGTGCAGGAGAACAAAGGACTTCTTTCATTTAAGGTTTGTGATAAACCATCAAACTCATTCGTTAAAAGGACTCTATAGTAATATAAAGCGAATTTTTCTGGACATTATCATGCAAGAAAAGTTTATTTTTGGGACCGCGATCACCGCGTAATGATTTTTAAAGGTTGCATTACAAACATTTAACTGTCCCATGTGATCATACCAGTGCGATTGGAAGTCCATGCTCAATTATTGCCTCCGTAAATAAAACTTCGGCATTTATCACATCCAAAGAATCTGTTTGGGCGACGAAAAACGTTGAAAGTTTTCCACTTGTATCGCTAGCAACGGCATTAGACTTGTGTTTTTTTGTCCCAACGTGGTCTTTTACATCGCTAATTCCTCCGTGTCCGATCGAAAAATCTTGTCTGCACACGGTGCAATTCGCGTAGTTTTCACCCTTTTTTTTTTTAAATTAATGAAAAACCGTATTTTTTATCACTGCAACCGTAACCCGGAATAGGTTGATGAAAACCGTACGAATTACGGGAAAACCAGAGTAGTTGGCAGGTATGATATTGTGAAACAAAAGGCCAGATAATGTCTTACCTTATACATACACCATAATAATACTCCTATGTTGAAGCACAGTACAATCCATCAAGCGGTGTGGCTTCATAGCTTACCAAAGTCCTACTAAAACATTTTGATAGATTTTTGAGAGCCATGTTTAATGTTCTATATTTTCAATGGAACATATAAAATGTTGGGTGTTTTTTTTACTTGAGTTATATTGCAGTCTACACCAGTGTTTTTCAACCACTGCGCTACGGCACACTAGTGTGCCGTGAGATACAGTTTGCTGTGCCGTGGGAGATGATCTAATTTCACCTATTTGGGTTAAAAATATTTTTTGCAAAGCAGTAATTATAGTGTGCAAATGATGTGTTGTTGTTGAGTGTCGGTGCTGTCTAGAGCTGGGCAGAGTAACCGCGTAATACTCTTCCATATCAGTAGGTGGCAGCAGGTAGCTAATTGCTTTGTAGATGTCAGAAACAGCGGGAGGCAGCATGCAGGTAAAAAGGTGTCTAATGCTTAAACCAAAAATAAACAAAAGGTAAGTGCCGCTAAGAAAAGGCATTGAAGCTTAGGGAAGGCTATGCAGAACAAAACTAAAAATGAACTGGCTACAAAGTAAACAAAAACAGAATGCTGGACGACAGCAAAGACTTACTGTGGAGCGAAGACAAAGTACATCCGAACATGACGTGACAATCAACAATGTCCCCACAAAGGAGGATAAAAACAACTGAAATATTCTTGATTGCAAAAACAAAGTAGATGCGGGAAATATCGCTCAAAGGAAGACATGAAACTGCTACAGGAAAATACCAAAAAAAAAGAGAAAAGGCCACCAAAATAGGAGCGCAAGACAAGAAGTAAAACATTACACACAGGAAAACAGCAAAAAAGTCTGAATAAGTCAGGGTGTGATGTGACAGGTGGTGACAGTACACCTACTTTGAGACAAGTCATATCCAATAATTGCGCCAACGACTTTTTACTGTCAGCCAAGTTTCGTTTTTAATGATTTCTGCTGGTGGTGTGCCTCCGGATTTTTTCAACGCAAAAAAACGTGCTTTGGCTCAAAAAAGGTATGAAAAACACTGGTCTACACGTATGTCTTATGTGTGACTGCCATCTACTGGTCACACTTATCATTTCACCATGTACCAAATAAAATAGCTTCAAGGTCGGTAAGTACAACCGACAAATTTCCGTACATTAGGCGCACCGGGTTATAAGGTGCACCGTCGAGTTTTTGAGAAAATGAAAGGATTTTAAGTGCGCCTTATAGACCGAAAAATACGGTATGTATGTAGAGACCATACTTGCCAACCCTCCCGGATTTTCCGGGAGACTCCCGAAATTCAGCGCCTCTCCCGAAAACCTCCCGGAACAAATTTTCTCCCGAAAAACTCCCGAAATTCAGGCGGAGCTGGAGGCCATGCGGACCTGAGTGACGTGTTGACAGCCTGTTCACACGTCCGCTTTCCCACAATATAAACAGCTAATGATCGAGGGCGAGTTCTTGGTTTCTTATGTGGGTTTATTGTTAGGCAGTTTCATTAACGTCCTCCCAGCGCGGCAACAACACACAACAACAGCAGTCAAGTTTTCGTCCACCGTAAAGCAGTTCGTCTGCCGTAAACAGCAATGTTGTGACACTTTTAAACAGGACAATACTGCCATCTACTGTACATGCATATGTGACCCACCCATAATGTGTCACATTTTTGTGTTGATTTATTTATTTTATTTTGTGGTTTGAATTCGTTTTTAGAGCTGTCATTACAGATTTATCAGTATTCACATTGGTCAGTAGGGGGCAGTAGGGCGTTTCTTCCCAACTGAATGCTATCACCTGCAGACCGGAAGTGTCTTGTCATTCTGATGAGCGCGACCAGTCTGTGAACAATTGAAACGTCCTGTGTGCTTTTTCCTCCTGTATAACAGGTTAGTTTTGGTGAATCAACTCACTGAATAATATCCATGTGATCTTTATAAGTTTAAGTACACATTCTGATGGTGGAGCCTAACTCTAAAGTGATTGTGAGTTTGTATTTGTGAATGAATCCAGTGCACAGCTGCAGTAATCAGTACAAAAAGGCGACGTGAGTGCGCAATGTTTATATAGGAACTTCTGATCCTAATTCAGACTCCCAAATTAGAGCTCCCGTTTTCTTATTGATTTTATAATGTATATTTGTATAATGTGTGTGTTCTGAAATAGTGACAGAGAACAGAACAAGGATGGACAATTCAACCCTTAACTCAACAATGAGTAGATGAGTGTTATGTGTGTGTATATGTATAAATAAATGAACACTGAAATTCAAGTATTTATTTTATTTATTTGTATATATATATATATATATATATATATATATATATATATACCGTACATATATGTAATAAAATATATATACCGTATTTTCCGCACCATAAGCCGCCCTGGGTTATAAGCCGCGCCTTCAATGAACGGCATATTTCAAAACTTTGTCCACCTATAAGCCGCCCCGTGTTATAAGCCGCATCTAACTGCGCTAAAGGAATGTCAAAAAAACAGTCAGATAGGTCAGTCAAACTTTAATAATATATTAAAAACCAGCGTGATGTGGGCGCGCATGGAGTCGTATATCAACATGGACGGAGCTGCGTGAAAAAAGCCACCCGGCCTCTTCGCGTAAACTTCCCTTAACCACTCGCTCATCTTTTCTTCATCCATCCATCCCTTCGAGTTAGCTTTTATGATGACGCCGGCTGGAAAGGTCTCTTTTGGCAAGGTCTTCCTTTTGAATATCACCATGGGTGGAAGTTTCTGGCCATTAGCATGGCAAGCTAGAACCACAGTGAAGGATGACTTCTCATTCCCTGTGGTGCGAATATTCACCGTACGTGCTCCCGTTGTATCCACAGTGCGGTTCACAGGAATATCAAAAGTCAGTGGAACCTCGTCCATGTTGATAATGTTCTCTGGCCGGATCTTTTTTTCAGCTATCTTGTTTTTACAATATGCACGGAAAGTAGCCAGCTTTTCTTGAAAGTCTTTAGGCAGTTGCTGTGAAATAGTAGTCCGTGTGCGGATGGAGAGATTGCGTCTTTTCATGAACCGGATCCCTGTCGCTTAGTAGGAGCCATTTTGTGGTCTTTACAGATGTAAACACACAAAGGAAATGAAACGTAATATCCGCGCGCTTCTTCTTCTTCTACGGGGGTGGGTGGTTGCTTACAGTAGAAGAAGAAGCGCTTCCTCTTCTATGGGGGCGGGTGCTTACCTTGGCGGTTGCTTGCGTAGAAGAAGAAGCACTTCCTCTTCTACGGGGAAAAAAGATGGCGGCTGTTTACCGTAGTTGCGAGACCGAAACTTTATGAAAATGAATCTTAATATTAATCCATATATAAAGCGCACCGGGTTATAAGGCGCACTGTCAGCTTTTGAGTAAATTTGTGGTTTTTAGGTGCGGCTAATAGTGCGGAAAATACGGTATATAGCTAGAATTCACTGAAAGTCATTTCTTATATATATATATATATATATATATATCTTAACCACGCCCCCCAACCCCCAACCCCCACCTCCCGAAATCGGAGGTCTCAAGGTTGGCAAGTATGGTAGAGACATACTGTAATAACTTGAAGTAAATAATGACGATTAAAAAACAATTACAAACAAAAAATAAATAAATAACTAAAAGCTTATCGTTTTCATATTTGCATAGTATGTGTGTATTATTATTGTTGTAAATACACATCTTTATATATCTAGAGAGGCTGGTCCTAATTAAGTAGGCATTTTTCGGAGGTCTCAAGAAGGTAAGAAATACAAGAATGTGTGTGTGAGTGTGTAAAAAATGCCAGTCCAGGTTCAGTGGGTGACTTGTGCGATTACCTGATAGTATTCCACTGGGTAAAGGCAAGAGTGCTGACGCAGCAGATGGAGAGAATAAGTGATGAGCAAACAAAATACACACACACATTGAAGTACGTGTGTGTGTGTGTGTGTGTGTGTGTGTGAGAGAGAGAGTGGGTAGTGGGAGATGAACGCACGTGAGGTAGGAGGCAGCATGATGAGGGAAAGTATTCGGGCTTCTCTACTAACTTGATTGCTTTAAAAAAAAAAATCATGTGACTGTTACTGTCATGCTCATCCTGTTTGTTTTCTTTCTTTTACGTTCACTTTTGCATTAAAAGTGAATGAATGACGTGGGCGGAGAGATGGGGTTGGTTGTTCTGGGTGGTGTTAATAAGGACTGATCGAGGTCACGGCCTGGAATGGAACATTCCATCCGTGACCACGGCGGGCTCACCTCTGCAGCTGGGCGATCTCCTGGCTGATGTCGTCCAGCTCCTTGATGCCCGTGAAGTCGCCTGAACCCACCGAGCTGGAACTGTCCTGGGTGGGGAGACACCAGACACAACTTGTCAGGGAGGGCGCCAGCAGCTCCGTGAGGGCCGATGGAAGGAAAGTGGAGGGAAAGGCCGCCGGTCCATAGAAAGGAAGAGCACAGAGGATTGAAGATGAGGAACACTTGAGAGGGGGAGACCAAACAGATGCCTTGGAGAATATTAACAAATAGAACCTAATTCAACGACTCATTGAGCTGTGTCCCAATAGAGGGGCTTCATCCTTTCAAGGCTGCCTCCGCTCCCGAGGTCTATGACAGCAAACCTCAACCTAGTTGTTTGGAAAAGCTAAGAACCAGAGGGACTGGACTTCTACTTTCACTTCTGTCACGTCCGGCGCGTTATATACAGTACAGCATACTTGCCAACCTTGAGACCTACGATTTCGGGAGGTGGGGGGTGGGGAGGGGGGCGTGGTTAAGATGGGAGGAGTATATTTACAGCTAGAATTCACCAAGTCAAGTATTTCATATATATATATATATACCGTATTTTCCGCACTATAAGGCGCACCTAAAAACCACAAATTTGCTCAAAAGCTGACAGTGCGCCTTATAACCCGGTGCGCTTTATTACGATTCATTTTCATAAAGTTTCGATCTCGCAACTTCGGTAAACAGCCGCCATCTTTTTTCCCGGTAGAACAGGAAGCGCTTCTTCTTCTACGCAAGCAACCGCCAAGGAAAGCACCCGCCCCCATAGAACAGGAAGCGCTTCTTCTTCTACTGTAAGCAACCACCCGCCCCCGGAAGAAGAAGAAAAAACGCGCGGATATCACCGTACGTTTCATTTCCTGTTTACATCTGTAAAGACCACAAAATGGCTCCTACTAAGCGATCCGGTTCATAAAAAGACGCAATCTCTCCATCCGCACACGGATTACTACCGTATTTCACAGCAACTGATATTCCTGTGAACCGCACTGTGGAACGGGAGCACGTACGGTGAATATTCGCACCACAGGGAATGAGAAGTCATCCTTCACTGTGGTTCTAGCTTGCCATGCTAATGGCCAGAAACTTCCACCCATGGTGATATTCAAAAGGAAGACCTTGCCAAAAGAGACCTTTCCAGCCGGCGTCATCATAAAAGCTAACTCGAAGGGATGGATGGATGAAGAAAAGATGAGCGAGTGGTTAAGGGAAGTTTACGCGAAGAGGCCGGGTGGCTTTTTTCACACAGCTCCGAAGGCGAACACACCTTCACTAAGACGGGCAGACAGCGCCGGACGACATACGCCAACATTTGCCAGTGGATCGTAAATGCCTGGGCAGATATTGCGGTCACAACTGTGGTCCGAGCTTTCCGGAAGGCAGGATTCACAGAACTACTGGACAACAACAGCGACACTGACTCCGATGACTTCGACGAGACGGAACCGGCCATTTTGGATCCCACGCTTGCGCAACTTTTCAATTCGGACACCGAAGACGAAGAATTCGAAGGATTTACGAATGAAGAATAACTTCAGAAGGTGAGCGCTATGTTTATTTTGTGTGTTGTGACATTAACGTTCGAGCAACATTATGTTGCTATTGCTCTACACCATTTTGAATTTTACTATGTTTGTGATTGCACATTTGCGTACATTTTGGGACAGAGTTGTTAGAACGCTGGTTTTCAATATATTATTAAAGTTTGACTGAACTATCTGACTGTTTTTTTGACATTCCCTTTAGCGCAGCGTAGGCGCGGCTTATAATCCGGGGCGGCTTATTGGTGGACAAAGTTATGAAATATGTAATTCATTGAAGGTGCGGCTAATAATCCGGTGCGCCTTATAGTGCGGAAAATACGGTATATATATATATATATATATATATATATATATATATATATATAGGAAATACTCAAGTATTTCATATATATGTATATAAATATACTCAAGTATTTCATATATATATATATATATATATATATATATATATATGAAATACTTGACTTTCAGTGAATTCTAGCTATATATATATATTTATTTTATTTTATATATATATATATATATATATATATATATATATATATATATATATATATATATATATATATATATATATATATATATTAGAGATGCGCGGATAGGCAATTATTTCATCCGCAACCGCATCAGAAAGTCGTCAACCATCCGCAATCCACCCGATCTAACGTTTGATCAGAACCGCATCCGCTCGCCATCCGCCCGCACCCGCCCGTTGTTATATATCTAATATAGACGATGCAAGGCATTAGTGAGGTTATAAAGCTTTTGCCTGTTAAAGAAAGGAGACTGATCCAATGCAGCACAGACATTCGCGTGCCACGCTGTCACGACCCAGACGCACACCAGTGCGCAATCATATGGGACCCGCGCTGAGCGCACCTCCAAGCGCGTCTCGCTGCCGGCGACGGCCGGGTATATGGGCCCGACGCTCCAGCGCCATCCATTTTCAGGGCTAGTTGATTCGGCAGGTGGGTTGTTACACACTCCTTAGCAGGTTCCGACTTACATGGCCACCGTCCTGCTGTCTATATCAACCAGGGTGAGCCCCACCCCTTTCGTGAGCGCACTGCGCGCGGAGTGACCCCTGTTACGCGCCCCCGGCAACAGGGGTGGCGGGCAGGTAAGCTGCACGGCCGGAGCGCGCGGAGTGACCCCTGTTACGAGCCCCCGGCCACGGGGGTGGCGGGCAGGTAAGCTGCTTACCTGCTGCGCGTGACGCCGGCCGCGGCGAAGGCGGACGAGGCGGGGTGTCGGTGCGGTGGGCGCGGTGGTGACCCTGGACGTGCGTCGGGCCCTTCTCGCGGATCGCCTCAGCTACGGCTCCCGGTGGGGCCCTCTCGGGGGAAGGGGCCTCGGTCCCGGACCCCGGCGAGGCGTCCCTTCTCCGCTCCGTAAAAGTGTCCATCTCTTTTTTTTTTCTTCTTCTTCTGTTGTGGCATATGCTGCAGGTGCCTGCTCGTTTTTCGTATGTGGGTAACAACATTTAACTATGTATATATATTTACCAATTGGTTTAACTGCCACCCGCCTGAATCTATTTAAAATCTAATTTTTTTTTATTTCAATCACCCGACCCGACCCGCGGATAAAATTTAATTTTTTTTAATTTCGTCCGCCCGATCCGCGGATAATCCGCGGACTCCGCGGTTGTGCCCGCAAACCGCGCATCTCTAATATATATATATATATATATATAGTATAGCAGTTGTGCACTGCACTCTCTAAAAGCCCTAGATGTTATTGTCACATATGCATGTACAGAAGATGGCAGTATTGTCCTGTTTAAGAGTGTCACAACATTGCTGTTTACGGCAGACAAACTGCTTTACGATAGACGAAAACGTGACTGCTTTTGTTGTGTGTTGTTACCGCGCTGGGAGGACGTTAATGAAACTGCCTAACAATAAACACACATAAGAAACCAAGAACTTGCCCTCCATCATTCTACAGTTATAACGTCATTGGGCAGGCACGCTGTTTATATTGTGGGAAAGCGGACGTGAAAACAGGCTGGCCGCTGTCCACACGTCACTCAGGTCCGCCTGAATTTCGGGAGATTTTCGGGAGAAAATTTGTCCCGGGAGGTTTTCGGGAGAGGCGCTGAATTTCGGGAGTCTCCCATGAAAATCCGGGAGAGTTGGCAAGTATGCAATACAGGCCAAAAGTTAGGACACACCTTCTCCTCATTCAATGTGTTTTCTTCAATTTCATGACTATTTACATTGTCGATTGTCACATCAAAACTATGAGTAAACACATGTGGAGTTATGTACTTAACAAACAAAAAAGGTGAAATAACTGAAAACATGTTTTATATTCTAGTTTCTTCAAAATAGCCACCCTTTGCACACTCTTGGCATTCTCTCCATGAGCGTCAAGCGCACCTGTGAAGTGAAAACCATTTAAGGTGACGACCTTAAAAAGGGTTTTCGGGATCGGGGGGTGTATATTGTAGCGTCCCGGAAGAGTTAGTGCTGCAAGGGATTCTGGGTATTTGCCCTAAAACAGTGGTAAAGGTAAGAGTGGAAACAACCCTGAAGGGTGCAGACTCTCAGCTGGGACACAGCTACCTCCTGCTTGATTACTTTCCTCCGCAGACGTTGAATTTTCTCTTGGTCGGGGTGAGACGCATCCGCTGTTGCGCCGCCTGACACATTTACAGTACACGAGCATGCATTTGTTGGCGCGTAAAAGTGGCTAATGTGACCTCGGTCATTTGCGACGCAAAGGCATGTTCTTCAGAAATGCTTTCTGGCGATTTGGAGTGAAAGCATTTCGAAGCGGTCCAATGTTACCTACCCACAACTTGAACATTATGGCCTAGGAGGATGAGGGAAGAGCAGAAGAGTTAGCAGCTGGGACGTCGGTCAAGCTCGCTGCAGCACATTCCTACAGCTCCGAGAAGACGCACTTACCCTCCTCATCTCCGACAGCGCCGCTATTTCGGACCCCACTGGCGTCAAGTACCCCGACATGCTCTGCAGCACAAAGAAAACAACTGTGATTATCATCAATTCAGGCTCAGCACATTCACATACTTGCCAACCTTGAGACCTCCGATTTCGGGAGGTGGGGGGGTGAGGGTGGGGGGCGTGGTCGGGGGTGGGGCGTGGTTAATATATATATATATATATATATATATATATATATATATAAGAAATACTTGACTTTCAGTGAATTCTAGCTATAAATATATATATATTTTATTACATATATATGTATATATATATATAAATAAATAAAAGAAATACTTGAATTTCAGTGTTCATTTATTTACACATATACACACACATAACACTCATCTACTCATTGTTGAGTTAAGGGTTGAATTGTCCATCCTTGTTCTATTTTCTGTCACTATTTCAGAGCACACACATTATACAAATATACATTATCAAATCAATAAGAAAACGGGAGCTCTAATTTGGGAGTCTGAATTAGGATCAGAAGTTCCTATATAAACATTGCGCACTCACGTCGCCTTTTTGTATTGATTACTGCAGCTGTGCATTCACAAATACAAACTACAACTCACAAACACTTTAGAGTTAGGCTCCACCATCAGAATGTGTACTTAAACTTATAAAGAGCACATGGATATTATTCAGTGAGTTGATTCACCAAAACTAACCTGTTATACATGAAGAAAAAGCACACAGGACGTTTCAATTGTTCACAGACTGGTCGCGCTCATCAGAATGACAAGACACTTCCGGTCTGCAGGTGATAGCATTCAATTGGGAAGAAACGCCCTACTGCCCCCTACTGATCAATGTGAATACTGATAAATGTGGAATGACAGCTCCAAAAACGAATTCAAACCACAAAATAAAATAAATAAATCAACACAAAAATGTGACACATTATGGGTGGGTCACATATGCATGTACAGTAGATGGCAGTATTGTCCTGTTTAAAAGTGTCACAACATTGCTGTTTACGGCAGACCAACTGCTTTACGGGGGACGAAAACTTGACTGCTGTTGTTGTGTGTTGTTACCGCGCTGGGAGGACGTTAATGAAACTGCCTAACAATAAACACACATAAGAAACCAAGAACTCGCCCTCCATCATTAGCTGTTTATATTGTGGGAAAGCGGACGCGAGAACAGGCTGTCAACACGTCACTCAGGTCCGCATGGAGCTGGAGGGGCGTGGCCTCCAGCTCCGCCTGAATTTCGGGAGAAAATTTGTCCCGGGAGGTTTTCGGGAGAGGCGCTGAATTTCGGGAGTCTCCCGGAAAATCCGGGAGGGTTGGCAAGTATGCTTAAGACTGTAATCCATGGAAGTATTATTGTGGCAAAACAATTTGCAAATGCATATCTCAATCTGTATATGTCATCCAACAATCTGTGGGACTATGGTGTGATTTGCGTGTCTGTGTTGAGACCTGTGTGTGTGTGTGTGTGTGTGTGTGTGTGTGTGTGTGTGTGTGTGTGTGTGTGTGTGTGTGTGTGTGTGTGTGTGTGTGTGTAAAAACAGCCTGTATGGCTGTGTTGGGATTTGCGTGTCTGTGTTGAAATCTGTGTGTCTGTGTTTAGATTTGTGTGTTTGTGTAAAAATAATTTGTGCGGCAGTGGTGTGATTTGTATGTCTGTGTTAAGATTTGTGTGTTTGTGTAAAAACAATCTGTATGGCAGTGGTGTGATTTGTATGTCTGTGTTTAGATTTGTGTGTTTGTGTAAAAACAGCCTGTACGGCTGTGTTGGGATTTGCATGTCTGTGTTGATATCTGTGTTTCTGTGTTTAGATGTGTGTGTGTGTGTGTGTGTGTGTGTTTGGATGTGTGTGTGTGTGTGTGTGTGTGTGTGTGTGTGTGTGTGTGTGTGTGTGTGTGTGTGTGTGTGTGTGTGTGTGTGTGTGTGTAAATCTGTGGGATAATCTAGTCCAGATTTGAGAAGTTAAAGTAGAGTTGTTTTTAATCCAGAGTAGGCATAGACTAAGGTGTGATGAACCTACTGGGACTGGAGTTCCTCTCTCAGAAGGTGGGATCATGTCGGCCGTCAGAGTCTGAGGGGGGTCCAAACCCTTGCTGACCTTCAGCTGGATGAGATGCATGGCGAGGGAGAACTGCTCCCTGGTCAACTTGCCCATCTGTCTGGTGTCGGCCAGAGCCCTGCGGGAGGAGATTGACAATCTTCATCGTCACCAACCTGACATGGGACGTCCTACATGTCCATCAATAAAGATGGCTACCAGCGAGCTCAGCGAACCTACCAAATGTGTGCGAGGACGCCCTGGGAGAGTCCAGACTGCATGAAGATCTCCTTCACCTCCAGTCCGCTCACAAAACCATCCAGGTCGGCGTCCGTTTTCAGGAAGATGTCGTCATAGCGACCGCGGTCTGGCACCGGGACCACCCAGTTGAGGGAGTGCTGAACGTAGGAGAGAATGGAGATGGTGCGTGGGGACGGTTAGACGGGTTTGAGTCTGTTACCTGTCCAGACTTGAGGGAGTGTTTGGGGGACAGGCTGCCCGTGCTGTTCAGGGAGTTCATGCTCCCGTGTGACGGCGTGGAGCGCAGGGAGTCTTTGGGTGGCGGGGGGCTGGCGGGTAGAGAGGGTGCGCCGCCGCCCACCGAGCCCAGGCTCCTTTTCCTCTTGGACAAAGGGATGAGGGTGGAGGGCAGGTGGACCGGGACTGGCTCCTTCTCCAGGGCCCGGTACACCAGGTGCATGGCCTGCAAGACCCAGACACAGACACAGAACCGGTGCTATTACTATTGGGGCGGTATAGCTCGGTTGGTAGAGCGGTCGTGCCAATTGAACAAGGCAGTAGATTATACAAGCTTGGACAGAAAGTTAATAATGACACCAATTTTTTTTTTTTATGGAATTGTTTAGTACTGTTTTACCATTTGTTTACTGTAAGAAGTATTTATACTGTTTATACTTTCAATGAACAAATTGAAGTCTTGTGAAAGGTTGACAGGATAACTGGCATTAACTGTCAAAATAATTTCAAACTATTGAAGTTAGCTTACAGAATAAACATGTCAATCAACCCATATGATTTTTGCTGTAATATTTTTGTTTTGAAAAGTCACTGTGACTGATAGAAAAGTGATGGTTTTAGCAACATTTTAACCTGTCTGAATGCTAATAATCATTTTGCGTCGGGGGGCGAAGCCCTGAACCCTCCACCAGGACTTTGTCCTGGACCTACCGGGGCCTGCGGCCCTTGGACCCTGGCTACTAGGTTTTTCTGATTTCAAAAGTTGGCAGGTATGGTGAGGTTATAAAGCTTTTGCCTGTTAAAGAAAGGAGACTGATCCAATGCAGCACAGACTTTCGCGTGCCACGCTGTCACGACCCAGACGCACACCAGTGCGCAATCATATGGGAGCCGCGCTGAGCGCACCTCCAAGCGCTTCTCGCTGCCGGCGACGGCCGGGTATGGGCCCGACGCTCCAGCGCCATCCATTTTCAGGGCTAGTTGATTCGGCAGGTGGGTTGTTACACACTCCTTAGCGGGTTCCGACTTCCATGGCCACCGTCCTGCTGTCTATATCAACCAGGGTGAGCCCCACCCCTTTCGTGAGCGCTCTGCGCGCGGAGTGACTCCTGTTACGCGCCCCCGGCAACAGGGGTGGCGGGCAGGTAAGCTGCGCGGGCGGAGCGCGCGGAGTGACCCCTGTTACGAGCCCCCGGCCACGGGGGTGGCGGGCAGGTAAGCTGCTTACCTGCTGCGCGTGGCGCCGGCCGCGGCGAAGGCGGACGAGGCGGGGTGTCGGTGCGGTGGGCGCGGTGGTGACCCTGGACGTGCGTCGGGCCCTTCTCGCGGATCGCCTCAGCTACGGCTCCCAGTGGGGCCCTCTCGGGGGAAGGGGCCTCGGTCCCGGACCCCGGCGAGGCGTCCCTTCTCCGCTCCGTAAAAGTGTCCATCTCTTTTCTTTTTTTTTCTTCTGTTGTGGCATATGCTGCAGGTGCCTGCTCGTTTTTCGTATGTGGGTAACAACATTTAACTATGTATATATATTTACCAATTGGTTTAACTGCCACCCGCCTGAATCTATTTAAAATCTAATTTTTTTTTATTTCAATCGCCCGACCCGACCCGCGGATAAAATCTAATTTTTTTTAATTTCATCCGCCCGATCCGCGGATAATCCACGGACTCCGCGGTTGTGCCCGCAAACCGCGCATCTCTAATGCATGCATACATATACCGTTTTTTAAATTCATTATTAATATAACCTTGTCAGCTTTTTGTCATTTCATGATGCCTTTATCTCGATGTTGACCTTCTGATAGAGGGAAGTATTTTTTTGTATTATTTATTTTTTAAGTTATGTAGATGTAGATCAGGGGTCGGCAACCCGCGGCTCTTTGATCACTCTGATGCGGCTCAGCAGCTTACTTGCCGAACCCCCCAATTTTCCCGTGAGACTTCCGGATTTCAGTGCCTCTCGCAAAAAACTCCCGGGATTAATATTCACCGATTTTCACCCTTACGGCTATAATAAGGGCGTGCCATGATGGTACAACATTTGGCGCCCTCTACAATCTGTATTAACAGCGTGCCAGCCCAACACTTGTTATACAATACACATCTTCTGCTTGCACACGTACGTGACAGCAAGGCATACTTGGTCAACAGCCACACAGGTTACACTGACGGTGGCCATATAAAACAACTTTAACACTCTTACTAATAATGCGCCACACTTTGAACCGAAACCAAACAAGAATGACAAACACATTTCGGGAGAACATCTGCACCGTAACACAACATAAACACAACAGGACAAATACCCAGAATCCCATGCAGTCCTGACTCTTCCGGGCTACATTATCAATCAATCAATCAATCAATGTTTATTTATATAGCCCTAAATCACAAGTGTCTCAAAGGGCTGCACAAGCCACAACGACATCCTCGGTACAGAGCCCACATAAGGGCAAGGAAAAACTCACCCCAGTGGGACGTCGATGTGAATGACTATGAGAAACCTTGGAGAGGACCGCATATGTGGGTAACCCCCCCCCTCTAGGGAGACCGAATGCAATGGATGTCGAGTGGGTCTAACATAATATTGTGAGAGTACAGTCCATAGTGGATTCAGCATAACAGTAAGAGTCCAGTCCACAGTGGGGTCAGCAGGAAACCATCCCGAGCGGAGACGGGTCAGCAGCGCAGAGATGTTCCCAACCGGTTCATTTATTATTTGTGTAAGACCACAGCTATCAATTATAGTCTGGAGCGCCATGCACTGAGGGTCCGATGGGGTATTCATATGGATATTAAAGTCCCCCATTATGATTATATTGTCGGCGTGCGTCACTAAATCAGCAACGAACTCTGAAAATTCACTGATGAAGTCCGAATTGGGTCCTGGGGGGGCGGTAGATAACAGCCAGGTGGAGAGGCAGCGGTGTGACAAACCTCATAGTAAGCACCTCAAACGAGTTATATTTATTATTTAGGTTCGGGGTAAGATTAAAGTTTTTGTTGTGTACGAGTGCGACCCCCCCACCCCTTTTAATGGGACGGGCAATATGCGCTCCAGCATAGCCAGGAGGAGACGCCTCACCCAGCGCAAAGAAATCGTCTGGTTTGAGCCAGGTCTCGGCGAGACCAATGACGTCAAGATTATTGTCTCTAATGACCTCATTAACTAATAACGTTTTGGAAGATAATGATCTTATGTTTAAGAAGCCCATATTATAGGTAGTGGGCTGTTTTGAGGAGTTTTTGTTGAAATTATCCGTAGTAGCAATATTAATAATGTTGTGTTTATTATGTGTAGTGCAATTTAAATAATTTCGACCATATCTAGGAATTGATATCAACCCCGCCCTCTGTGCGTCGGTTGAGGTGGGCGGGGTTTGGTAGCGGGGGTGTATAATGTATCCCGGAAGAGTTAGGGCTGCATGGGATTCTGGGTATTTGTCCTGTTGTGTTTATGTTGTGTTACGGTGCAGATGTTCTCCCGAAATTTGTTTGTCATTCTTGTTTGGTGTAGGTTCACAGTGTGGCGCATTATTAGTAAGAGTGTTAAAGTTTTTTTTTTTTTATACCGCCACCGTCGGTGTGACCTGTGTGGTTGTTGACCAAGTATGCCTTGCTGTCACCTACGTGAGCAAGCGGAAGCCCCATACAACGTGCGGCTGATCAGGCACGCTTGCTGTAGTGCAGCGTTTCTCAAAGTGTGGGGCGCGCCCCACTGGTGGGGAATAGAGACATGACAGGTGGGGCGCGAGGAACGGGAGGAAATTTCACTTTAAATTTTTTTATTTATTATTATATTCTTAGATAATTTTTTTTACTATGCTTTCATTTTCTATACACACTGTAAATCACTTTGTGATTCTGTCTGTGAAATCCGCTATATAAATAAATGGAAATTACCGGTACTTATTTTTACTGTAGGCTTTATATTTCTCGGTACGAGCGAAAGTTTGACAGACATAGCAACGGTAACTAATGGGGGTGGGGCTAAACGGAACAAACTTTGGCGCGGATGGGTAGCAGGCTAATGTGTGGACCACAATTACACAAATATATACATTTGTGACTCGCACCTCAACGGTCGTCGAGCCAGAGCCAGCGCCTGCAGAGAAACAAAAATGTGACGGGCACACACTGTGTCATTCACCGGGAAGCACTCGCGTCAAGGCAGCTCAGCCCCGAACTCAATGAGGTTTTAACAGATGTTGTGAGCGCGGTAAATTTGATCAAAACACGACCACTGAAAGTGCGACTGTTCTCTGCACTGTGTGAGGAAATGGGAGCTGATCATACAGCCGTGCTGTTTCACAGTGAAGCAAGGTGGCTCTCCCGGGGAAAAGTGCTGTCACTTGCCCTGTCTTGCCAAATGCATAGCTCCTCCTTTTTTTTTTTTTGCAAAGATTGCAAAGTGGCACTTTTATTGTATTTATTATTGAACTTGATGCAAGTTATTTGATTTATTATTGAACTTGATGCAAGTTATAACACTCTTTTTTATTTATTATTGAACTTGATGGAAGTTATAACACTTTTGTTTTATTTATTATTGAACTTGATGCAAGTTATAACACTTTTTTTGATTTATTATTGAACTTGATGCAAGTTATAACACGTTTTTTGATTTATTATTGAACTTTATGCAAGTTATTTGATTTATTATTGAACTTGATGCAAGTTATAATACGTTTTTTGATTTATTATTGAACTTGATGCAAGTTATAACACTTTTTTTTATTTATTATTGAACTTGATGCAAGTTATAACTTTTTTTTATTTATTATTGAACTTTATGCAAGTTATTTGATTTATTATTGAACTTGATGCAAGTTATAACACTTTTTTGATTTATTATTGAACTTGATGCAAGTTATAACACTTTTATTTGATTTATTATTGAACTTGATGCAAGTTATAACACTTTTTTGATTTATTATTGAACTTGATGCAAGTTATAACACTTTTTTTGATTTATTATTGAACTTGATGCAAGTTATAACACTTTTTTGATTTATTATTGAACTTGATGCAAGTTATAACACTTTTTTTGATTTATTATTGAACTTGATGCAAGTTATAAAGTTAAAGTTAAAGTACCAATGATTGTCACACACACACTAGGTGTGGCGAGATTAATCTCTGCATTTGACCCATCACCCTTGATCACCCCCTGGGAGGTGAGGGGAGCAGTGGGCAGCAGCGGTGGCCGCGCCCGGGAATCATTTTGGTGATTATAACACTTTTATTTGATTTATTATTGAACTTGATGCAAGTTATAACACTTTTTTTGATTTATTATTGAACTTGATGCAAGTTATAACACTTTTTTGATTTATTATTGAACTTGATGCAAGTTATAACACTTTTTTTGATTTATTATTGAACTTGATGCAAGTTATAAAGTTAAAGTTAAAGTACCAATGATTGTCACACACACACTAGGTGTGGCGAGATTAATCTCTGCATTTGACCCATCACCCTTGATCACCCCCTGGGAGGTGAGGGGAGCAGTGGGCAGCAGCGGTGGCCGCGCCCGGGAATCATTTTGGTGATTATAACACTTTTATTTGATTTATTATTGAACTTGATGCAAGTTATAACACTTTTTTGATTTATTATTGAACTTGATGCAAGTTATAACACTTTTATTTTATTTATTATTGAACTTGATGGAAGTTATTTTATTTATTATTGAACTTGATGCAAGTTGTACCACAGCTGCACAGTTATTTTATTTATCATTGAACTTGGTGTTATGTTATGTTATTGAGTTTGAATGTATACAACTTGATGTTCAATAAATTTGAAAATGTTAAAGCTTGGCATTAGCGCTCTGTTGGGGCGATGGGGGCAGGTGGGGCTTGAAAACTTCCCCTTGTGCAAAGTGGGGGATGACAAAAAAAGTTTGAGAACCACTGCTGTAGTGGGTGCTATATGCTGTACCATCACGGCACGCATGACGCTGACAAGCGCCATTCATTTAAAACCTGCGTGCCGCACCAGCTTTCAAATTCCACATAAAGGTGTGGGCAGAGTGTCTGAGACCCCTGGTTTATACATAGCACAAAGCAAAAAAAAAAGTTTCGTATGCAGTGTTATTTCATTTAAAATTTCAAAAAATGTTTGCGGCTCCCATTGTTTTCTATAATTTGTGAAACTGGTCAAAATGGCTCTTTGACTGGTAAAGGTTGCCGACCCCTGATGTAGATGCTGTATCGGGACAGATCCATTAAGAGTTTGAGCAGAAATATGTGGTATAGGAATTAACGACACACAATAAAACATTAACAAACTGATGTGTCAAATGGTTTTTAAAATAATACCTTTGTGACATGATTTTTTTTTTTTAAACATAGCGTTTACTTTTTGATATCAAATAGACTCCAGCACCCCCCGGCGACCCCAAAAGGGACAAGCGGTAGAAAATGGAAGAATGAAAATAAAACACAGTTTGGCTAATGAAGATAAAGTCTAATAAACAAGATGTGTTCTTCTCTAACGCCCCCTTGTGGTTCAGTACAACAGTTTGGCCAACAACAACAAAAAACATGAGTGACAGCGTGTTTCCTCACCTCATTAAAGGGGAACATTATCACAATTTCAGAATTGTTAAAACCATAAAAAATCAGTTCCCAGTGGCTTATTATATTTTTCGAAGTTTTTTTCAAAATTTTACCCATCACACAATATCCCTAAAAAAAAGCTTCAAAGTGCCTGATTTTAACCATCGTTATACAGATAAAAGCCAGTAAATTAGAATATTTTGAAAAACTTGATTTATTTCAGTAATTGCATTCAAAAGGTGTAACTTGTACATTATATTTATTCATTGCACACAGACTGATGCATTCAAATGTTTATTTCATTTAATTTTGATGATTTGAAGTGGCAACAAATGAAAATCCAAAATTCCGTGTGTCACAAAATTAGAATATTACTTAAGGCTAATACAAAAAAGGGATTTTTAGAAATGTTGGCCAACTGAAAAGTATGAAAATGACAAATATGAGCATGTACAATACTCAATACTTGGTTGGAGCTCCTTTTGCCTCAATTACTGCGTTAATGCGGCGTGGCATGGAGTCGATGAGTTTCTGGCACTGCTCAGGTGTTATGAGAGCCCAGGTTGCTCTGATAGTGGCCTTCAACTCTTCTGCGTTTTTGGGTCTGGCATTCTGCATCTTCCTTTTCACAATACCCCACAGATTTTCTATGGGGCTAAGGTCAGGGGAGTTGGCGGGCCAATTTAGAACAGAAATACCATGGTCCGTAAACCAGGCACGGGTAGATTTTGCGCTGTGTGCAGGCGCCAAGTCCTGTTGGAACTTGAAATCTCCATCTCCATAGAGCAGGTCAGCAGCAGGAAGCATGAAGTGCTCTAAAACTTGCTGGTAGACGGCTGCGTTGACCCTGGATCTCAGGAAACAGAGTGGACCGACACCAGCAGATGACATGGCACCCCAAACCATCACTGATGGTGGAAACTTTACACTAGACTTCAGGCAACGTGGATCCTGTGCCTCTCCTGTCTTCCTCCAGACTCTGGGACCTCGATTTCCAAAGGAAATGCAAAATTTGCATGGTTGGGTGATGGTTTGGGGTGCCATGTCATCTGCTGGTGTCGGTCCACTCTGTTTCCTGAGATCCAGGGTCAACGCAGCCGTCTACCAGCAAGTTTTAGAGCACTTCATGCTTCCTGCTGCTGACCTGCTCTATGGAGATGGAGATTTCAAGTTCCAACAGGACTTGGCGCCTGCACACAGCGCAAAATCTACCCGTGCCTGGTTTACGGACCATGGTATTTCTGTTCTAAATCGGCCCGCCAACTCCCCTGACCTTAGCCCCATAGAAAATCTGTGGGGTATTGTGAAAAGGAAGATGCAGAATGCCAGACCCAAAAACGCAGAAGAGTTGAAGGCCACTATCAGAGCAACCTGGGCTCTCATAACACCTGAGCAGTGCCAGAAACTCATCGACTCCATGCCACGCCGCATTAACGCAGTAATTGAGGCAAAAGGAGCTCCAACCAAGTATTGAGTATTGTACATGCTCATATTTTTCATTTTCATACTTTTCAGTTGGCCAACATTTGTAAAAATCCCTTTTTTGTATTAGCCTTAAGTAATATTCTAATTTTGTGACACACGGAATTTTGGATTTTCATTTGTTGCCACTTCAAATCATCAAAATTAAATGAAATAAACATTTGAATGCATCAGTCTGTGTGCAATGAATAAATATAATGTACAAGTTACACCTTTTGAATGCAATTACTGAAATAAATCAAGTTTTTCAAAATATTCTAATTTACTGGCTTTTACCTGTAGATTGAATAATTTAGGTCCTAGTATTGATCCCTGAGGTACACCACAGGATATATTTAGCGTTGTAGAGGTGTGTTCGCCTACCTTCACGTATTGTTTCCTGTTCATTAGATAACTTCTTATCCAGTTTAAGACTAACCCTCTGATGCCATATCGTTCTAGTTTTTTGATTAAAACATTGTGATTAATTGTGTCAAATGCTTTAGTTAGATCCATAAAAACTGCTGCCGCACATTTTTTATTATCTATAGCATTGGTAATTTCTTCTGTAATTTCAATTAAAGCCATGGAAGTTGAAACATTAGCTCTGTATCCATATTGATTTTCTTCGAGTATTCTATTTTTATTTATGAAACTCTCTAATCTGTTATTGAACAGTTTTTCAATGATTTTAGAAAATTGTGGAAGTAAGGAAACAGGTCTATAATTTGTAAATTGATGTTTGTCGCCAGTCTTGTAAATTGGTGCCACTTTAGCTATTTTCATTTTGTTTGGAAATGTACCTGTTTGAAATGATAGGTTACTAATATACATTAATGGTCCTGAGATCTCTTCAATAACCTTTTTTATTGTTTCCATATCAATTCCGTTACGATCAGTTGAAGTCTTAGATTTACATTTTTTCACAATTGTAACTATTTCCTGCTGTGTCACATTACTGAGGAACATGGAGTTGGGATTTGGCTCTATGGTATCATTATAGTCCTCAATTGCAACTGGGTCTGGAATCCTTTCTTCCAATTTTGGTCCAATATTCACAAAATAATTATTGAAGCTTTCAACTACTTCCTTTATGTTGTCATTTTTTTTTATTTCCGTCTAAGAAGTATTGAGGGTAGTCCCTCTTAGTGCCATTTTTAATAATGCTATTGAGACTATGGAACAACTCTTTGAAGATGCAAGTACGTGTTGATAAATATTAACTGTAATTGGTAATAAAATAAAAAATGTTATTGCAATATTTAAAAATGATTATGATAACTGCTGTCCAGTTGTAACGTCTTGTTTTATTATCATTATATCGTGTGCATGTATGACATTGAGTTGCAGTTACGGTTGCAAGTCTCGGACGCTAGATGGCAGTAATGTATAGTTTATGAAAAGTAGCAATACTGCAAGTATTGTACTTATTGAACACCGGCTGTTTGATGTGCATCTTAGTTGTGCAGACCCCAAAAGCAGTGAAGTTGTCAGGTTGTGTAAATGGTAAATAAAAAGAGAATACAATGATATATTCAATTGAATAGACAGCAAAGACAAGATACTTAATGTTCAAATTGGAAAACTTTGTTATTTTTTGCAAATATTAGCTCATTTGGAATTTGATGCCTGCGACATGTTTCAAAAAAGCTGGCGCAGGTGGCAAAAAAGAGTGAGAAAGTTGAGGAATGCTCATCAAAGACTTATTTGGAACAACCCACAGGTGAACAGGCTAACTGGGAACAGGTGGGTGCCATGATTGGGGATAAAAGCAGCTTCCATGAAATGCTCAGTCATTCACAAACAAGGACGGGGCGAGGGTCACCACTTAAAGAACAACATTTCTCAAGCAGCTATTGCAAGGAATTTAGGGATTTCACCATCTACGCTCCGTAATATCATCAAAAGGTTCAGAGAATCGGGAGAAATCACTGCACGTAAGCCATGATATTACGCACCTTGGATCCCTCAGGCGCTACTGCATCAAAAAGCGACATCGGTGTGTAAAGGATATCACCACATGGGCTCAGGAACACTTCAGAAAACCACCGTCAGTAACTACAGTTGGTCGCTACATCTGCAAGAGCCAGTTAAAACTCTACTATGCAAAGCCAAAGCCATTTTATCAACAACACCCAGAAACGCTGCCAACTTTGCTGGACCCGAGCTCATCGAAAAAAGTGGAAAAGTGTTCTGTGGTCTGACGAGTCCACATTTCAAATTGTTTTTGGAAACTGTGGATGTCGTGTCGGAAAAGAACCATCCGGACTGTTCTAGGCGCAAAGTGTAAAAGGCAGCATGTGTGATGGTATGGGGGTGTATTAGTGCCCAAGACATGGGTAACTTACACATCTGTGAAGGCACCATTAATGCTGAAAGGTACATACAGGTTTTGGAGCAACATATGTTGCCATCCAAGCAACGTTACCATGGACGCCCCTGCTTATTTCAGCAAGGCCAGGTGTTACAACAGCGTGGCTTCATAGTAGTCATCTGTAGTCCAGACATTGAAAATGTGTGAAGGCTACAATATGAGAAGGGAGACTGTTGAACAACTTAAGCTGTACATCAAGCAAGAATGGGAAAGAATTCCTCAGTTCCCAAACCTTTACTGAGTGTTGTTAAAAGGAAAGGCCATGTAACACACTGGTAAAAATGCCTTTTTTGCAATGTGTTGCTGCCATTAAATTCTAAGTTAATGATTATTTGCCAAAAATAAGAAAGTTTCTCAGTGTGAACATGAAATATCTTGTCTTTGCAGTCTATTCAATTGAATATAAGTTGAAAAGGATTTGTTGTATTCTCTTTTTATTTACCATTTACACAACCTGACAACGTCACTGCTTTTGGCTTTTGTACAATTAAAGTATTAAAATTGTCTTTAGCGTGCAACCCTACGGTGCATGTATATATTTTTTTAGCCTGTTTAAAAAATGATTTTGGTCAACTATGCAAATGACACGATGACATCATCCAAACCAACCCACCACCACACCATTGCAGTCATGTGGGAAACAATGTGAGTGTAGGAGCCTAAATGCTGTTTAAGTTCATTTACATTTTTATGGAAGGTGCTTTATGTTTATTCAGCCAAAACGGGACTATTTACTTTATTTGCATGCTTAGAATAATGATTACATTTGTCTAAATAGTTTGATGACGTAACTGTGTAAATTGCATATATGGCGGAAGGATCTGTGTGGTAGGTTGGTTTTTTCCCCTACTGTACATGTAAACTGTGATGCTGTTCTTCTTTAAAAAATATGGTAATGATAGTCCAAAATACCATTAAAATGCATAATTGTATGTAAAATAGCATCAAAAAATGTTGCCGCTGTGTTGGGGGCCCTGTAAAGATTATTTTCATGGGGCCCAAAATCCCTAGCGGCGCCCCTGATAAACACACATGGACTGAAGCTAAATTGTCCACTGTCCACTGCAGCATGTGAATGCAATGAAAAGAATAAAATCTGAGCCGACCAGCAGTTAAAATGTTGTCCAGGTTAATGTTTTGGCCATTAAAGGCCCTTCATTTCAAGATTTCAACTGTGATCGGGCTTTAAACAGGTGGCTGACCTGTTCAGATGAGTGTAACTGCTACTGGTCAAATAATGTGAAATAGCATTTAATTTTACATGTATGCAATGCCATTTAAATGTAATTATAGATAATAATAAGAATAATAAATACTGTGTAGTGTTGTAAATAGTCAACAGGAAGGATTTTAATAAGATATAAGCCATGAGCACTACACAGCCAGAAAAAAACCTAGGCAGGACAAGTAAAAATATTGGGACACCCTGCATGTGTTGAGCTGCTGCCGCTTAAGGATAGACGGCACTGTACATAGAGCGCTTCTGCTCGTTAGTAATAAATTCTAATGTTGGATGTTCACTCCTTCACACGGATGAGTATAGAAAAATATTTTCAACGGCCGAAAAGGGCTCGACTTGGAGAGGAGGTAGGCCTACAGTCCGGACCACAGGTGCGACCTGTTCAGCAGCAGCAGGAGGAGGAAGTTGACTGACTGTGGCAGGACACCTCTGCCTCTGTTTCACTTCATGTTGCTGGTAAATAATATGGTTGTAGTAGTAGGCTAAAGTTAAATTATTTAGTATTCACTAATTAAAGGGGCAGAGCTTTAAGAGACATTTTAGCTTTTATATTTTATAAGATATATTTTTTGTAAGAACCACATTGTTTGTAATTGTTTGTAAGTTATCACAAAAGAAACGTTGTATTATGAATGCTGTCTTTCGAGGCCTAACAAGAGGAAGAAAGCTCGTGAAACGCCACTGTGATTTCAACATGGACAGATGGCAGGATCTGCTCAACTTCCAGAGGAACTCTCTTTGAAGTGTTAAACTCTCTCTCTCTGAAGTATTTCACAAACTCTCTTCCAACTATTTGGTAACCGAGGTCAACGCTATTTACGACCCGCTGCCCTCTTGAAGCAACTGTGGTCAGGAGACGGGAGGGGTTATCCATTGTCCTCCAACACCTGCCCCAGCTGGATCCAGGAAGAGTCCAAGCCCGAGAAATCCTCTTCTTGGACTTCAAAGCGACCGAAAACAATGACTGTTTTACATACTCCCCATTCCTGCTGTGACATGTGTTGGTGCGTGAACATTGAACATCTGAATAAAGGAGGTGACGAAAACCTTCTTCGTCAGAGCGTGGTGCAGGACTGTACAGAGAGTGCAGTGGCCATGTCTCTCCTCAATATTGAGTCCAAATTGAATTCTGTCTCTGTTTGATTCCTTGCCTTTTGTCTTGTTTAATAGATGTCCTCAGTGTTTGAACGTGACAGTTGTTGCCGCAGCAAGCGGAGCGAGGGAGAAAGTAGAGGAGCGTCAAGCTAAAGGCTTCATTAGGAATCTACAGTGAGTGTACCTAATGTAGTGGCTGGTGAGTGTGTGTTATTGGCAATAAACTAGAGCGGATGACGACACTCACCACGGCAAACTCGTCCTTGTCCAGGTGTCCGTCTTTGTCGATGTCGCTCAGGTCCCAAACCTGCCAGTTACGGAGTAGAAGGATGAGACTGGTGACAAGGACGCTACCAAGGAGCGCGAGAGCGGCCCAAACCTTCCCGAGGATGTCCAGAGACAGCTTGGAGTTGATCAGGACGGGTCGCACCTTCTCTCCCGACAGCAGGCCGTTGATCGGCGACAGACTTTCAAAGATCCCATCGAATTTGCTTTTCTCCTCCGGCTGAAAAAACAGCTGTTAGTTCCCCGCAGACCAAAAGGGACAAAAGTGCACTCGTACCCTGACGGCCCAGTGAGGTTCTGTGGAGCCGCAGAGGGAAGGGCTGCCGGTGTCCTTCTGAAACGACAACGGTTCTCTTTTCAGCGTGTTCGAGTCAGCGAGTGGTCCGGGTTTGAGAGTCGGACTCACAAACTTGGGGGGCGGCACGGTGGCGTTGAGGCTGGACAGGCTGATGTCGTGGCCGCTCTGCGCGCACGCCACAAGCCTCAGAGCCACGTAGAAGCCCTGGCGGGAGGAGAAGTGTTACTTTGGGAGATGACAACATGACTTGGGGGGATCAAATACCACTAGGGTTGTCTCCATTAGGGATGTCCCGATCCGATATTTGGATCGGATCGGCTGCCGATATTTGCCAAAAATTGCGTATCGGCAAGGCATGGGAAAATGCCGATCCAGATCCAGTTTTAAAAAAAACTCCGGTCCGTATTTTCCAACGCACCGATTTAAATAATACATTCCACTTTTCTGCTGCTCCCTAATTTCCGTTCCGCATTTTCCAGCACACCTTCAACACATCCACAATTCTCACGCAGTTGCTTTTAGCTGCTGGCATTACACGACAGGCTCTTCTCACTCTTTCCTGTGTCTCCCTCTCACAGACAGCGAGCGCACCTTCTTACACACATCACATACTGTCACGATACACGTCACATACTGTCACGTCATACGTCACATACTGTCACGACATACGTCACATACGTATACGTCCTCTCCCAGCAGAGAGCGAGGTAGCGGCATGGCTAACGTTAGCTGTGATGCTAGCGCAGCCGCTAAGGTGCGCGCCTGCTCAAGCGTCCTCTGCGCACGGCAAATCTATGCCACGCACAAAATCAAATAAAAAAAATAAGCGCATAACAATTTTCGACACACGGACACGACAGAGAAAACAGTTTTCGTCATCATTGTTCAAATATTGTGACGTCTGTCGAGACGCTTATCTCCATTCGGTGCCACACGTCCACACCATCAAAATGGCAAAAATGTCCACATCAACACCGTATGAAAGAATTAGTGATTTTTTTAGTTGTGATTTCCTTCTCTGCATGAAAGTTTAAAAGTAGCATATATTAATGCAGTATGAAGAAGAATGTTTTAATGTAGACATGCAAGCCTTGAAAGAACATTTTAAAAATCAAGACTACATTTCCTGCAAATGGGTGCATTTCTACCCTATATTTTAACTTTAGATTTATTCTCATATCAAACTCTTTTGGCTGTCTTTTTGACACTTACCCTCCACACCCTGGATTATAAATAATGTCAATAATTCCATGTGATTATCTTGTGTGATGACTGTATTATGATGATAGTATATATCTGATAGTATATATCTGTATCATGAATCAATTTAAGTGGACCCCGACTTAAACAAGTGGAAAAACTTATTGGGGTGTTACCATTTAGTGGTCAATTGTACGGAATATGTACTTCACTGTGCAACCTACTAATAAAAGTCTCAATCAATCAATCAAAACACATAGAATCATCATACTGCTGTGATTATATGCATCAAGTGTTCATTCAAGGCTAATGCAAAATATCGAGATATATATCGTGTATCGCAATATGGCCTTAAAATATGGCAATATTAAAAAAAGGCCATATCGCCCAGCCCTAGTTCAATGATGCCATTTCTGTTTGTCATGTATCATTTTGTCTATTTTGTGTTTATCCTTGAATAAACAGGTCAGTTTCTTGTTACCAACCATTGTGTATTATTCAAACTCCCCTAATTCAGCTGGCTAGTTGTTATCAAGAGTACTAAAACCCTTTTCAACATGATTCTGACAACTAAGTAGGCTAAATAACTTTAAACTTGAATACATGCTCGGATAGGCCAGTATCGGTCAGTATCGGTATCGGTCAGTATCGGTATCGGATCGGAAATGCAAAAACAATATCGGTATCGGATCGGAAGTGCAAAAACCTGGATCGGGACATCCCTAGTCTCCATACCAATATTTTGGTACCAAAATGTATTTCGATACTTTTCTAAATAAAGGGGACCACAAAGAAATGTCATTATTGTCTTTATTGTTACACGCATGGCATTTGTTTACATTGTGACGACGGTGAGCTATTGTATCCTCCAGGATCATACATTGGTCATAGTCAAAGTCCTTAAGGTATTTCCTGAGTTTATGAATATAATATGAAAAAAAAGAAAAAAAGAAAAAAGATTTTGTGACGATAAAAAATATCGATGTAAACATACAGGTAAAAGCCAGTAAATTAGAATATTTTGAAAAACTTGATTTATTTCAGTAATTGCATTCAAAAGGTGTAACTTGTACATTATATTTATTCATTGCACACAGACTGATGCATTCAAATGTTTATTTCATTTAATTTTGATGATTTGAAGTGGCAACAAATGAAAATCCAAAATTCCGTGTGTCACAAAATTAGAATATTACTTAAGGCTAATACAAAAAAGGGATGGTTTGGGGTGCCATGTCATCTGCTGGTGTCGGTCCACTCTGTTTCCTGAGATCCAGGGTCAACGCAGCCGTCTACCAGCAAGTTGTAGAGCACTTCATGCTTCCTGCTGCTGACCTGCTCTTTGGAGATGGAGATTTCAAGTTCCAACAGGACTTGGCGCCTGCACACAGCGCAAAATCTACCCGTGCCTGGTTTACGGACCATGGTATTTCTGTTCTAAATTGGCCCGCCAACTCCCCTGACCTTAGCCCCATAGAAAATCTGTGGGGTATTGTGAAAAGGAAGATGCAGAATGCCAGACCCAAAAACGCAGAAGAGTTGAAGGCCACTATCAGAGCAACCTGGGCTCTCATAACACCTGAGCAGTGCCAGAAACTCATGGACTCCATGCCACGCCGCATTAACGCAGTAATTGAGGCAAAAGGAGCTCCAACCAAGTATTGAGTATTGTACATGCTCATATTTTTCATTTTCATACTTTTCAGTTGGCCAACATTTCTAAAAAATCCCTTTTTTGTATTAGCCTTAAGTAATATTCTAATTTTGTGACACACGGAATTTTGGATTTTCATTTGTTGCCACTTCAAATCATCAAAATTAAATGAAATAAACATTTGAATGCATCAGTCTGTGTGCAATGAATAAATATAATGTACAAGTTACACCTTTTGAATGCAATTACAGAAATAAATCAAGTTTTTCAAAATATTCTAATTTACTGGCTTTTACCTGTATTAGTATTGACTAGATACTATCTTGTACTTGGTATTGTTGCGTCTGGACCAGTTGTTCCTCCCAGGGAATTCAAGTTGCTGGCCACTCCCAAGCTCTTTTATGACAGTAAAGCTGAGTAGAAGAACCCCCAGAGACAGAATAGGTACTTTGTAATTTTATCTCCAAAGCCTTGGAAATAGAATGAGACCAGTCCAGCATAGAACATTCAATCGCGCAGCTAAGATGGTCTGATCTAAAATATGGAAAACTTCTCTTCTATAAAGTGTCTCTCCCTCCCACCCTCGTTGTCTCTCTTTCCAGCCCAAACACATGCCCATTGTCCTCCTCAGCTGGGCACAGGAACAGATAAGGAAAAGGAGTATATGTCCTCCTTACATTCCTAAAGTGATGGTTAGCACACAGTACTTGCAGACAATTAAAAGATAACAAATAAAGAACACTAGCTGTTTTGTACTATGACTATGGTTTAAAAGAAGTAACACACAAATATGGATATATCTAATTATCTGCCTCCGTCAATATCATTACAGTGGATGTCAGGTGTAGATCCACCCATGGCCGGTGAGCTATTGTATCCTCCTACGGTGTGTAGTGAAGCATGTTTAGCTATTCCTCGTCCTGCAGTGATAACGATACTTGTAAGAAACTCACTTTATTTGTCGCAATGGAGGCGAGGATTAGTGATTTAGAAGTAGCTAAAACACTGTGGATGGATGTAAGGCTGAAACGACGCGTCGACGTAGTCGGTTACGTAAATACGTCGACGCCGTTTTTGTGCGTCGGCGCGTCGCATATTTACGTCACACTACTGTCATGGCGGAGCGCAAAGCAGACGATGCGAGCGAGGGGAAAAAAGCACGCCAAAAGTCGTCAAAAGTGTGGGCGTATTTCAATAAACGGCCTAATAATGTTGTTGTATGCACACTGTGTCGAGCGGAAATGGCCTATCATAGCAGCACAACGGCTATGAACGAACATTTGAAAAGAAAACCCCCGACAGCGTTCTTGCCATCACCATCAACAAGTCAATCGTCCGCGTGCGTATACGTTGTCATTATTACACAAAAACATGAATGTGTCATTTGTATCTGCGTTGTAAATTCATAAACTAAAGCACCGTTTGCTCTGAGAGGCGCGTTTGGCGTGCCTGTTCAGTGTTTACAAAGACGCGCTCCTCTTTAACGCTGTGGAGAGGCGGCGGCGGCGAGCGAGCGGCGAGGCGGGGCGCACCGGGAGCGACGCCGCAAGAGACAGGGGACGACGAGCGAGCGAGGAAGAGGAGCTGAAAAGCGAGGAAAGAAAGAGAAAAGAGTTGGAAGAGAAAAGACTTTGTGTAAAATTAAAAGATTGTAAACCTGGCAAAGCCGTCTGGCGTTCAGTCTGTCGGTCCTGAAAGAACCCCACGGCACAAGACGTGTCACAAACGCTAACGTTAATTAGTTGTGCAAATACCTTTTACAACATTAACAGTTACATATACTATGTACAAACCAACAATTAACTTTCACTTTAATCATACTATCATTGTTGTGTTATTAAGCAAAATAAGCAATACTTTTACTTTTGTTGAAATGTTTACACTGTACACTTTTTTGTATTGGATGTTTAGCTTTATTTTTGCACATTTTAGCAAATAAGCAATACTTTTACTTTTGTTGAAATGTTTACACTTGTTACAGAATATTTCCGTTTTGCACTTTTTTGTATTGGATGTTTATCTTTATTTTTGCACATTTTAAAGCAAAATAAGCAATACTTTTACTTTTGAAATGCTTATACTATTCCAGAATATTAAGATTTGCACTGGATGTTTACTTTTATATTTGCACATTAAAAAGCAAATAAGCTACTTTTAATTTTGTTAAATGTTAAAAGTTTTAAATGTTTACATTGTTACAGAATATTTTGTCATGTTGTTGTCAATGTTGACTGAGTGGCCATACTTTTTTTTTTGTAAATAAAAGCCATGCCTTTTGAAATAACTGGCCTGCTTTTTTTTTTTTTCCTCTTCATTTTAAATTAAAAAAATAATCGGTAAAAGGAAAAATAATCTATAGATTAATCGAAAAAAATAATCTATAGATTAACCGATTAATCGAAAAAAATAATCTATAGATTAATCGATAGAAAAATAATCGTTAGCTGCAGCCCTAGATGGATGTTAACGTTGGTGCAGAGGACAAATGTCACCACACCTAGTGTGCGTGTGACAATAACTGCTACTTTACTTTACTTTATAAAATGATGTAGCGGGCCAGAACTGGCCCCCCGGGCCTTGAGTTTGACACCTGTGCTTTAAATGTTTTGTGGGTGCAATAAATACTCATGTTTTCAAAGTGAATAACCGTGAAATGAATCGTTATTTTAAAATAAATCCAAATAATCGTGATTATTATTTTCTCATAACCTAAGGTCAACTTTCAATCAGCTTCTTCAAAAGACTGTTTCCTACCTGCTTGTCCAGGTAGCCTTTTCCATCTGGGTCGGCCAAATCCCAAATCTGAAAGACAACGATCATCTCTTTGAATAACGTCTACATGTTTGACTCATCTGGTTCATTGCAACACTCTCAGCGGACACATTCTCTCCCAAGTACAGCACAAAAACCTGAATGGGTTAGTACAGGGGGTCGGCAACCTTTACCAGTCAAAGAGCCATTTTGACCAGTTTCACAAATTAAAGATAACAATGGGAGCCACAATAATTTTGGGAAATTCAAAACGAAATAACACTGCATAAACATTTTTTTTTTTGCTTTGTGCTATGTGTAAACTAGGGGTCTCAAACATTCTGCCCGTACCTTACTATGGAATTTCAATGCTGGTGCGGCATGCGGGCTTTACAGTGGGGCAAAAAAGTATTTAGTCAGCCACCGATTGTGCAAGTTCTCCCACTTAAAATGATGACAGAGGTCTGTAATTTTCATCATAGGTACACTTCAACTGTGAGAGACAGAATGTGAAAAAAAATCCAGGAATTCACATTGTAGGATTTTTAAATAATTTATTTGTAAATTATGGTGGAAAATAAGTATTTGGTCAATAACAAAAATTCAACTCAATACTTTGTAATATAACCTTTGTTGGCAATAACAGAGGTCAAACGATTACTGTAGGTCTTTACCAGGTTTGCACACACAGTAGCTGGTATTTTGGCCCATTCCTCCATGCAGATCTTCTCGAGAGCAGTGATGTTTTGGGGCTGTCGCCGAGCAACACGGACTTTCAACTCCCTCCACAGATTTTCTATGGGGTTGAGGTCTGGAGGCTGGCTAGGCCACTCCAGGAGTTTCAAATGCTTCTTACGGAGCCACTCCTTCGTTGCCCGGGCGGTGTGTTTGGGATCATTGTCATGCTGAAAGACCCAGCCACGTTTCATCTTCAAAGCTCTCACTGATGGAAGGAGGTTTTGGCTGAAAATCTCACGATACATGGCCCCATTCATTCTTTCCTTAACACGGATCAGTCGGCCTGTCCCCTTAGCAGAAAAACAACCCCAAAGCATGATGTTTCCACCCCCAAGCTTTACAGTAGGTATGGTGTTCTTGGGATGCAACTCAGTATTCTTCTTCCTCCAAACACGACGAGTTGAGTTTATACCAAAAAGTTCTATTTTGGTTTCATCTGACCACATGACATTCTCCCAATCCTCTGCTGTATCATCCATGTGCTCTCTGGCAAACTTCAGACGGGCCTGGACATGCACTGGCTTAAGCAGGGGGACACGTCTGGCACTGCAGGATTTGATTCCCTGTCGGCGTAGTGTGTTACTGATGGTAACCTTTGTTACTTTGGTCCCAGCTCTCTGCAGGTCATTCACCAGGTCCCCCCGTGTGGTTCTGGGATTTTTGCTCACCGTTCTCATGATCATTTTGACCCCACGGGATGAGATTTTGCGTGGAGCCCCAGATCGAGGGAGATTATCAGTGGTCTTGTATGTCTTCCATTTTCTGATAATTGCTCCCACAGTTGATTTTTTTCACACCAAGCTGCTTGCCTATTGTAGATTCACTCTTCACAGTCTGGTGCAGGTCTACAATTCTTTTCCTGGTGTCCTTCGACAGCTCTTTGGTCTTGACCATAGTGGAGTTCAGAGTCTGACTGTTTGAGGCTGTGGACAGGTGTCTTTTATACAGATAACCAGTTCAAACAGGTGCCATTAATACAGGTAACGAGTGGAGGACAGAAGAGCTTCTTAAAGAAGAAGTTACAGTTCTGTGAGAGCCAGAGATCTTCCTTGTTTGAAGTGACCAAATACTTATTTTCCACCATAATTTACAAATAAATTATTTAAAATTCCTACAATGTGAATTCCTGGATTTTTTTCACATTCTGTCTCTCACAGTTGAAGTGTACCAATGATGAAAATTATAGACCTCTGTCATCATTTTAAGTGGGAGAACTTGCACAATCGGTGGCTGACTAAATACTTTTTTGCTCCACTGTATATGAATGGCACTTGTCTGCGTCATGCGTGCCGTGTTGGTACAGCATATAGCACCCACTACAACCAGCGTGCATGATCAACCACATGTTATATGGGGCTTTCGCTTGCTAACGTAGGTGACATCAAGGCATAATTGGTCAACAACCACACAGGTTACACTGACGGTGGCGGTATAAAAAAAAACAAAAAACTTTAACACTCTTGCTAATAATGCGCCACACTGTGAACCCACACCAAACAAGAATGACAAACACATTTCGGGAGAACATCTGCAACGTAACACAACATAAACACAACAGGACAAATACCCAGAATCCCATGCAGCCCTAACTCTTCCGGGCTACAGTATACACCCCCGCTACCAAACCCCGCCCACCTCAACCTACGCACAGAAAGGGGGGGACGGGGGGGACGGGTTGATGTGTGAGGGAGCAGGGTTGGGGTGGGGGCAGGGTTTGGTAATAGCAGGGGTGTATAATGTAGCCCGGAAGAGTCAGGGCTGCATGGGATTCTGGGTATTTGTTCTGTTGTGCTTATGTTGTGTTAAGGTGCAGATGTTCTCCCGAAATGTGTTTGTCATTCTTGTTTGGTTTTGGTTCAAAGTGTGGCGCATTATTAGTAAGAGTGTTAAAGTTGTTTCAAATGGCCACCGTCAGTGTAACCTGTGTGGCTGTTGACCAAGTATGCCTTGCTGTCACGTACTTGTGCAAGCAGAAGACGCATACTGCATAACAAGTGGTTGGGCTGGCACGCTGTTAATGCAGCTAGTAGAGAGCGCCAAATGCTGTACCATCATGCCACGCCCTTTTCAGGGAGTTTTCTATGAGGCACTGAAACCCGGAAGTCACCCGGGGAAATCGGGGGTGTCGGCAAGTAATCTGCCGAGCCACATCAGAGTGATCAAAGAGCCGCGGGTTGCCGACCCCTGGGTAAGTAGGGCGTAGGGTTGCAAAATTCCGGGAATATTCAAAGTTGGAAACTTTCCATGGGAATTAACGGGAATATAAGGGAAATGAATGGGAATAAACATTGAATGCAACATGCTAGATCTTGCAGCATGATTATTAGCTAAAACAACCTGATTGAATGCAAATTCAGTCGAATTTCAACCCTTCACTGTGCATTCCTCCATCACATGTGCAGTGCATTCTTCCATCACACTACAGCAGGGCTATTGAGGCCAGACTAGTATTTGTTCCCAAGGACTTCATCCAGTCAGGTAAGTGTTGATGGGGTAAATATATTAGATCTATGGTATTTAAGTGTAATTGCTTGTTACTGTATGACTGTAGACTACTCCAGCAGACTAGCTCTTCCTGTACTTGTTCAATGCCAATATCTCTAGCTAGCTAGGTTTATGTACCACCACAGTCTCAGAATGAACCCAAAATATTTCTCCGTTAGCCGTGATGCTAATTTTCTCTATGTTAAATCCCATTCATTTATGCTAACAACGTTAGCGATCGGAATTGACCTTTTTTGTGATGTGTAAAGTTCAAGTAGCAAATACTAAATGAAAAGGTGTAGTTTCCTCCGCCTTCCGTTCTGCTAGCCATTCTGTTGTCGTACAAGAATGTAGCTTATAGTTTGATTTAGCATGCTGATTGACTGTTCATTTATTCATCTAGACCAGGGGTGCTCATTACGTCGATCGCGAGCTACCGGTCGATCTCGGAGGGTGTGTCAGTCGATCACCAGCCAGGCATTAAAAAAAAATAGTCCTAAAAATGAGCGATCATAAATCTTCACTATGACGTCACTTTCGTCACTTGATTGACATTCACGGCACCCGAGGGTCTTCTGAGATGACGCTGGCTGCTGCCAGCTCGTTAAAATTACCGACTGGAAGGCGAGAAACACTTTATTTCAACAGACTCTGGCGCCGTACCTGTCGTCAAAACTCCAAAGACCGACTGCACGGTTGCACAGTTGCGCTAACAAAATAAGAGTCTCGGAAAGCTGGCGTGCACAAGCTAGCAAGCTACGGAGTTTGCCGACAATGTATTTCTTGTAAAGTGTATACAAAGGAGTACGGAAGCTGGACAAATAAGATGCCAAAAACCAACCACTTTCATGTGGTATTGGACAGAAAGGAGGACTTTTTTTCTCCTCCATTCGAAAATGCGGACATTATCATCACCACTGTCTGATTCCAATCAATGCAAGTCATCACAATCAGGTAATACACCAACTTATATTCTTGTCTTCATGAAAGAAAGGAATCTATATGTGTTAAACATGCTTGTATTATCATTAAACACCTTTAACTTGTTAACAATATTAACTATATGTGTTAAACATGCTTGTATTATCTTTAAACACCTTTAACTTGTTAACAATATTAACTATATGTGTTAAACATTGCTTGTATTATCTTTAAACACCTTTAACTTGTTAACAATATTAACTATATGTGTTAAACATGCTTGTATTATCTTTAAACACCTTTAACTTGTTAACAATATTAACTATTTGTGTTAAACATGCTTGTATTATCTTTAAACACCTTTAAGTTGTTAACAATATTAACTATTTGTGTTAAACATGCTTGTATTATCTTTAAACACCTTTAACTTGTTAACAATATTAACTATATGTATTAAACATTCTTGTATTATCATTAAACACCTTTAATTTATTAACAATATTAACTGTGTTAAACATGCTTGTATTATCATTAAACACCTTTAACTTGTTAACAATATTAACTATATGTGTTAAACATGCTTGTATTATCATTAAACACCTTTAATTTATTAACAATATTAACTGTGTTAAACATGCTTGTATTATCATTAAACACCTTTAACTTGTTAACAATATTAACTATATGTGTTAAACATGCTTGCATTATCTTTAAACACCTTTAACTTGTTAACAATATTAACTATATGTATTAAACATTCTTGTATTATCATTAAACACCTTTAATTTATTAACAATATTAACTATGTGTTAAACATGCTTGTATTATCATTAAACACCTTTAACTTGTTAACAATATTAACTATATGTGTTAAACATGCTTGCATTATCTTTAAACACCTTTAACTTGTTAACAATATTAACTATATGTATTAAACATACTTGTATTATCATTAAACACCTTTAATGTATTAACAATATTAACTATATGTGTTAAACATGCTTGCATTATCATTAAACACCTTTAACTTGTTAACAAAAGCATATATTTCATAAATAAGTAAATATAAATGATATATATGAATGAGGTAGATCCCCACGACTTGATCAATTGAAAAGTAGCTCGCCTGCAGAAAAAGTGTGAGCACCCCTGATCTAGCCTATTTCTATTCATTTGTCCATCAGTCAAATATTTTTAAAGACTACTCCAATTGTTTATCTGACTATTTATATCTGTGTGTGGCATTGCATTAGTCTTTCATCTTATTCTACACAATAAGATGGACGGTGTCCAACTTTGAATATTCCAAAAATGGCCAAAATTTCCAAACTTCCCGAGCTTAACTTCTCGTGGTAAATTTCCGGAAAGTATCCATAAATTTACCGGAAACTTTCCACCCTTTTGCAATGCGTCGTGTACCTAATGAAGTGGCCAGTGAGGGAGTCAAACCTTTTGTTGGGTGAGGAGCAACACACAATCAATGACACGGGCTTCTTGGAAACAAACTAAATTATCCGATCACATGATGTCACCACTTCCTGTTCGAGGGAATATAATAGTTTCCTCTGGCAGAACATCCTAGTGTGTGTGTGTGTGTGTGTGTTTGATTTAGTAAGGTGTTCTTGTGCTGGCTAATGGGCGAGCTGCCATTTCCTGTCGGTCCCCACTGAGGATTGTATTGCTTGAATGGACAATTACCGTGTCCGCCCTCTGACATGTCTTTCTCTAAAACATTGAACTATTCGTTCATGTGCTTACCGTATTTTTGGACTATAAGGTGCACTTACTCAAAAATCGCCGGGGCGCCTTATAACCTAATGTACGGATTAATTCTGGTTGTGCTTACCGACCTCGAAGCAATTTTATTTTGGTACATGGCGTAATGATAAGTGTTACCAGTAGATGGCAGTCACACATGTGGACTGCAGGCTGACGCCTGTTCAATAAATGATGCTAGCAAGTACAGGTTAGCAAGCAAGCCCAAAACGTTGATGTTTCATTGAGAATAAAAAAAGACATAATGTTGGATATAGAGAACATACAAACACTTTATTTATTGGGTCAAATATTAAAGTTCGATGATTTGGTAAAATTGCAAACAGCTAAAATGATGCACAAAGCAAACAATAACCTGCTACCAAAAAATGTACAACAATTCTTCTCTACTAAAGAGGAGAAATATAACGTTAGAGGAAACATTTGTATGCTCATACAACACTTAGAACCTTTAGCATATCAGTATGATGGAATGGATTACCGTATTTTCCGCACTATTAGCCGCACCTAAAAACCACAAATTTACTCAAAAGCTGACAGTGCGGCTTTTAAGCCGGTGCGCTTTATATATGGATTAATATTAAGATTAATTTTCATAAAGTTTCGGTCTCGCAACTACGGTAAACAGCCGCCATCTTTTTTCCCCGTAGAAGAGGAAGTGCTTCTTCTTCTACGCAAGCAACCGCCAAGGTAAGCACCCGCCCCCATAGAACAGGAAGCGCTTCTTCTTCTACTGTAAGCAACCACCCGCCCGCGTAGAAGAAGAAAAAGCGCGCGGATATTACCGTACGTTTCATTTTGCCGATATCCGATATTGTCCAACTCTTTAATTACCAATACCGATATCAACCGATACTGATATCAACCGATACCGATATCAACCGATATATACAGTCGTGGAGTTAACACATTATTATGCCTAATTTGGACAACCAGGTATGGTGAAGATAAAGTACTTTTAAAAAAATGTATAAAATAAAATAAGATAAATAAATTAAAAACATTTTCTCGAATAAAAAAGAAAGTAAAACAATATAAAAACAATTACTGTCGTTAATTACTTCCGGTTCCGGTTCACCGTGCGTGACTGCTCGCTGACTGCTCGCTGTTTCGAAAAAGCTAAGTATCGTTCTATTTGTGTGCTTTTAAATTGTTCTGCAGCTTTCTTTATTACTTTCTCAACATATTTAGTAGTACTATTTAACTTGCAAATCACCCGATCTCTGTCTCTCCACCCCTCCCGCAGCTAGCTAGCAGCTAGCTGCTAAGCTAACGAAGCTAGCGCGGAGAAAGGCGTCGCCGGGCGCCGGTCAGAAGGAGTCTACTCCTGCACACCGTGACCAGGACTTCTCGGAAGACAGCAGGAACTTCACTCGGTGACAGAAAACACCGTGAGTATGGCTTCCTGCGCGTCTTGCACCTTACTCACGGAGAGGCTGGCTCTGCTAGAGGGCCGTGTCCGCCAGTTAGAGCAGAGTAATCTCGTAACTTTAGATGTTGCGGACACATCTGCTAGCGTTAGCTGTAGCGAGCTAACTAGCCCAGCCTGTAGCAGTCCTAAGCGGCCTACAAGCTACGGTGTACCGGTTGAGACGCATAATAGATTTAGCTCTTTAGCTAGTCCTACACCCCAGTCTACCGGGCACCACACCTTAGTCATAGGGGACTCCATCACCCGAAACATAAAGCTTAGCAAACCAGCCACAATTAAGTGCATCCCGGGGGCCAGAGCACCTGACATAGAGGCTAATCTTAGGGAGCTAACTCGCAACAGGCCTAGTAAACACGTACGACAGGCTAATCGCACCACTAGTTATGCGAATATAGTTGTACACGTTGGCTCCAATGACACTAGAATGAGACAGTCAGAGATTACAAAGAGAAACATAGCCAGGACTTGTGATCTCGCTAGAAAGATGTCCAGGCATCGAGTAATTGTCTCTGGCCCCCTGCCTGCGAGAGGCAATGATGAGAGATATAGCAGATTAGTCTCGCTTAACAAGTGGCTGGCTAGCTTCTGTAGACAACAGGGACTAACGTTTATTGATAATTGGCCCTCTTTCTGGGGCAAACCAGGCTTGCTGATGAGGGACGGCCTTCACCCTAACCAGGAAGGCGCCATCATCCTGTCTAAGAATATAGACTACTGTTTAAGTCACATTTGACTAACTACACTAGAGCAAGCCCGGTCACAGGCAATTACAGAGCCTGCTAGTCCGGGTGAGGAGTCAGTTAAGCTAGAACTAGCCAGCGCCAGGCTGGATAATTCCTGTACGCATAGCAATTTTCTTAGAATAACACACAACTCACATAATGTGTTTTCTGTTGTGAATGTGTCCGGGGTAGATATGCATTCTACTGAGGTGGCAAATCATGATGCGTTTAGTCGATCGCAGCATCAAGCAAACAATCTGAAAATTCCCGTCGTATCAATTCCTAGATATGGTCGAAACTATTTAAAGTGCACTACGTATAATAAACGCAACATTATTAATATTTCTACTACGGATAATTTAAACAAAAACTCGTCAAAACAGCCCAATACTTATAATATGGGCTTTTTAAACATAAGATCATTGTCTCCCAAAACGTTATTAGTTAATGAGGTCATTAGAGACAACAATCTTAACGTCATTGGTCTTAGCGAAACCTGGCTCAAACCAGACGAATTTTTTGCGCTAAATGAGGCATCTCCTCCTAACTATACGAATGCGCATATTGCCCGTCCCCTTAAAAGGGGTGGGGGGGTCGCATTAATATACAATGAAAACTTTAACCTTACCCCTAACCTAAATAATAAATACAAATCGTTTGAGGTGCTTACTATGAGGTCTGTCGCACCGCTGCCTCTCGATATGGCTGTTATCTACCGCCCCCCAGGGCCCTACTCGGACTTTATTAATGAATTCTCAGAGTTCGTTGCTGATCTAGTGACGCACGCAGACAATATAATCATAATGGGGGACTTTAATATCCATATGAATACCCCATCGGACCCTCAGTGCGTGGCGCTCCAGACTATAATTGATAGCTGTGGTCTTACACAAATAATAAATGAACCTACGCATCGCAACGGCAATACGATAGATCTAGTGCTGGTCAGGGGTGTCACCACCTCCAAAGTTATGGTACTCCCGTATACTAAAGTAATGTCCGATCATTACCTTATAAAATTCGAAGTTCTGACTCATTGTCAACAAACTAATAATAATAATAACTGCTATAGCAGCCGCAACATTAATGCCGCCACAACGATGACTCTTGCTGACCTACTGCCTTCGGTAATGGCACCATTCCCAAATTATGTCGGCTCTATTGATAACCTCACTAACAACTTTGACAATGCCCTGCGCAAAACCATTGATAGTATAGCACCGCTAAAACAAAAAAGGGCCCCTAAAAGGCGCACCCCATGGTTTACAGAGGAAACCAGAGCTCATAAATTATCATGTAGAAAGTTGGAACGCAAATGGCGCGCGACCAAGCTTGAGGTTTTCCATCAAGCATGGAGTGATAGTTTAATATCGTATAAACGCATGCTTACCTTAGCTAAAGCTAAATATTACTCAAATCTCATCCGCCTCAACAAAAACGACCCTAAATTTTTGTTTAGTACAGTAGCATCGCTAACCCAACAAGGGACTCCTCCCAATAGCTCCACCCACTCGGCAGATGACTTTATGAATTTCTTTAATAAGAAAATTGAACTCATTAAAAAGGAGATTAAAGACAACGCATCCCAGCTACAACTGGGTTCTATGAACACAGATACAACTGTATCTACGACGGATACTGCAATACAAAATAGTCTCTCTCTTTTTGATGAAATAACATTAGAGGAACTATTACAGCGTGTAAGTGGGATAAAACAAACAACATGTTTACTTGACCCACTTCCTGGGAAACTTATCAAGGAGCTTTTTGTATTATTAGGTCCATCAGTGCTAAATATTATAAACTTATCACTTTCCTCTGGCACTGTTCCCCTAGCATTCAAGAAAGCGGTTATTCATCCTCTGCTCAAAAGACCTAACCTTGATCCTGACCTCATGGTAAACTACCGACCGGTGTCCCACCTTCCCTTTATTTCGAAAATCCTCGAAAAAATTGTCGCACAGCAGCTAAATGAACACTTAGTGTCTAACAATCTCTGTGAACCTTTTCAATCCGGTTTCAGGGCAAATCACTCTACGGAGACAGCCCTCGCAAAAATGACTAATGATCTACTGCTGACGATGGATTCTGATGCGTCATCTATGTTGCTGCTTCTTGATCTTAGCGCTGCTTTCGATACCGTCGATCATAATATTTTATTAGAGCGTATCAAAACACGTATTGGTATGTCAGACTTAGCCTTGTCGTGGTTTAACTCTTATCTTACTGACAGGATGCAATGCGTCTCCCATAATAATGTGACCTCTGACTATGTTAAGGTAACGTGCGGAGTTCCTCAGGGTTCGGTTCTTGGCCCTGCACTCTTTAGTATTTACATGCTGCCGCTAGGCGACATCATACGCAAATACGGTGTTAGCTTTCATTGCTATGCTGATGACACCCAACTCTACATGCCCCTAAGGCTGACCAACACGCCGGATTGTAGTCAGCTGGAGGCGTGTCTTAATGAAATTAAACATTGGATGTCCGCTAACTTCTTGCAACTCAACGCCAAGAAAACGGAAATGCTGATTATCGGTCCTGCTAAACACCGACATTTATTTAATAATACCACCTTAACATTTGACAACCAAACAATTACACAAGGCGAATCAGTAAAGAATCTGGGTATTATCTTCGACCCAACTCTCTCGTTTGAATCACACATTAAGAGTGTTACTAAAACGGCCTTCTTTCATCTCCGTAATATCGCTAAAATCCGTTCTATTTTATCCACTAGCGACGCTGAGATCATTATTCATGCGTTCGTTACGTCTCGTCTCGACTACTGTAACGTATTATTTTCGGGTCTCCCTATGTCTAGCATTAAAAAATTACAGTTGGTACAAAATGCGGCTGCTAGACTTTTGACAAGAACAAGAAAGTTTGATCATATTACGCCTATACTGGCTCACCTGCACTGGCTTCCTGTGCACTTAAGAAGTGACTTTAAGGTTTTACTACTTACGTATAAAATACTACACGGTCTAGCTCCGTCCTATCTTGTCGATTGTATTGTACCATATGTCCCGGCAAGAAATCTGCGTTCAAAGAACTCCGGCTTATTAGTGATTCCCAGAGCCCAAAAAAAGTCTGCGGGCTATAGAGCGTTTTCTATTCGGGCTCCAGTACTATGGAATGCCCTCCCGGTAACAATTAGAGATGCTACCTCAGTAGAAGCATTTAAGTCCCATCTTAAAACTCATTTGTATACTCTAGCCTTTAAATAGCCCCCCTGTTGGACCAGTTGATCTGCCGTTTCTTTTCTTTTCTCCTCTGCTCCCCTTTTCCTTGAGGGGGGGGGGGCACAGGTCCGGTGGCCATGGATGAAGTGCTGGCTGTCCAGAGTCGGGACCCGGGGTGGACCGCTCGCCTGTGCATCGGCTGGGAACATCTCTACGCTGCTGACCCGTCTCCGCTCGGGATGGTGTCCTGCTGGCCCCACTATGGACTGGACTCTTACTATTATGTTGGATCCACTATGGACTGGACTCTCACAATATTATGTCAGACCCACTCGACATCCATTGCTTTCGGTCTCCCCTAGAGGGGGGGGGTTACCCACATATGCGGTCCTCTCCAAGGTTTCTCATAGTCATTCACATCGACGTCCCACTGGGGTGAGTTTTTCCTTGCCCGTATGTGGGCTTTGTACCGAGGATGTCGTTGTGGCTTGTGCAGCCCTTTGAGACACTTGTGATTTAGGGCTATATAAATAAAGATTGATTGATTGATTGATTGATCATGTCTGTGTAATCATGTTTTGTTTTAAGTCATGTTTTGTTTAGTTTCTGGCTTTTCACTCCCTTGTCTTGTTTGCATGATTACCCATTAGTTTCACCTGTTCCACGTTTGGACTCATTGTGCACTCTTGTTTGTCACCATAGCAACCATTAGTTTTCACCTGTCACGTCACGCACCTGTTTCACGTTTTGAGTCACGCACCTGTTTTCGTTAATCATGTCTGTGTTATTTAAGCTTTTCATTTTCTGTTGTTCGTCCTGGAGTCATAGCCTTTCTCACCCTGCTATCCTCGCGTTTTCAAGCCCTGTTCACGGTCCCATGCCACAGTAAGTGTTTTGTTATTTCGTGTTCAGTTTCTGCCTTTGTGCAAGTTTTGTTTTCATTCGCCAAGTTTTTTTTACCTCCGCCAAAGTGCGCGCTTTTCGTTTATTCTTTGTTTGATGAATAAATCATGTACCCACCTTCAAGCCATGTCCGATCCAAATTCTCTTGCATCTTGGGAAAACAAAAACTCCACAGTCCAAGTCCTGACAATTACATTGAAACTAGTGTCGGAGGCAGATATTTACATATATCCGTATTTAAGTGTTACTTCTTTATTTTCATAATCATATTACAAAACAGCTAGTGTTTTTCTTCCAATTGTGGTCTTTTGGTTGTCTGCAAATACTGTGTGCTAACCTTGACTATGGAATGTAAGGAGGAGAGATAATCCTTCTCCTTATCTCTTCTTGTGTCCAGATGCGGAGGACAATGGGCATGTGTTTGGGCCGGAAAGACAAGACAGCGAGGGTGGGAGGGAGAGAGACTTGATAGAATAGAGGGTTTCCATATTTTAGATCAGACCATCTTAGCTGCGCGATTGAATGTTCTATGCTGGACTGGTCTCATTATATTTACAAAGCTTTGCAAATATATTACAAAATACCTATTCTGTCTCTGGTGGTTCTTTTACTCAGCTTTAAGTGTCGTAAAGAGCTTGGGAGCGACCAGAAACTTGAATTCCCTGGGAGGAACAACTGGTCCAAACGCAACACTAGTAATGAATGAAAATGAGTAAAATGAAGTGTTAAAGGTTAGTACCGTATTTTCCGCACTATTAGCCGCACCTAAAAACCACAAATTTACTCAAAAGCTGACAGTGCGGCTTATAACCCGGTGCGCTTTATATATGGATTAATATTAAGATTCATTTTCATAAAGTTTCGGTCTCGCAACTACGGTAAACAGCCGCCATATTTTTTCCCCGTAGAAGAGGAAGTGCTTCTTCTTCTACGCAAGCAACCGCCAAGGTAAGCACCCGCCCCCATAGAACAGGAAGCGCTTCTTCTTCTACTGTAAGCAACCACCCGCCCGCGTAGAAGAAGAAGAAGCGCGCGGATATTACGTTTCATTTCCTTTGTGTGTTTACATCTGTAAAGACCACAAAATGGCTCCTACTAAGCGACAGGGATCCGGTTCATGAAAAGACGCAATCTCTCCATCCGCACACGGACTACTATTTCACAGCAACTGCCTAAAGACTTTCAAGAAAAGCTGGCTACTTTCCGTGCATATTGTAAAAACAAGATAGCTGAAAAAAAGATCCGGCCAGAGAACATTATCAACATGGACGAGGTTCCACTGACTTTTGATATTCCTGTGAACCGCACTGTGGATACAACGGGAGCACGTACGGTGAATATTCGCACCACAGGGAATGAGAAGTCATCCTTCACTGTGGTTCTAGCTTGCCATGCTAATGGCCAGAAACTTCCACCCATGGTGATATTCAAAAGGAAGACCTTGCCAAAAGAGACCTTTCCAGCCGGCGTCATCATAAAAGCTAACTCGAAGGGATGGATGAAGAAAAGATGAGCGAGTGGTTAAGGTAAGTTTACGCGAAGAGGCCGGGTGGCTTTTTTCACGCAGCTCCGTCCATGTTGATATACGACTCCATGCGTGCCCACATCACGCTGATTTTTAATATATTATTAAAGTTTGACTGACCTATCTGACTGTTTTTTTGACATTCCTTTAGCGCAGTTAGATGCGGCTTATAACACGGGGCGGCTTATAGGTGGACAAAGTTTTGAAATATGCCGTTCATTGAAGGCGCGGCTTATAACCCAGGGCGGCTTATGGTGCGGAAAATACGGTACTATTAGTGGACCACAATCATGTGTGCTTACGGACTGTATCGAATGCAGACTGTATTGATATATATTGATATATAATGTAGGAACCAGAATATTAATAACAGAAAGAAACAACCCTTTTGTGTGAATGAGTGTAAATGGGGGAGGGAGTTTTTTTTGGGTTGGTGCACTAATTGTAAGTGTATCTTGTCTTTTTTATGTTGATTTAATAAAAAACAATTTTTTTAAAAACCCCAAAAAACCATACCGATAATAAAAAAACCATACCGATAATTTCCGATATTACATTTTAACGCATTTATCGACATCTCTAGTAAAGAAGTTAAACATTGTACTGATATGATCCAGTATAAGAGCTTGTTCAAATGAATAGTGCTTACAAAGTACAAAGAAGAAATACTTTCAACCTTATTGAAAATAACATTCTTCATCTCAGTATGTGGCCCTGCGATGAGGTGGCGACTTGTCCAGGGTGTACCCCGCCTTCCGCCCGATTGTAGCTGAGATAGGCTCCAGCGCCCCCCGTGACCCCAAAGGGAATAAGCGGTAGAAAATGGATGGATGGATGGATCTCAGTATGTTAATAATGACTGACTTCATTATATATCACAAAACTGTTGTATTACTCATTCACGGATGTCATTTTAGTATTAAAAAAAAAAAAAGTCAGTAAATGAATGTATATATTTGTAAACGCCCTGAAGTGGGAGAGGTGTAGGATTAAATAAGCTTTGCTTCTTTCGGACATGATGTAAAGTGAAATGATATGAAATTGTGTGATGTATTATGCTGTAAGTGTGCTCATGTTCCAAAGAAACTAAAGAAAGAAAGAAAGAATACAGAACATTACATACGGCGCCCAAAAATCTGTCAAAATATTTCAGTACGACTTTGGTTAGCTACGAAGACGCACCGCTCGATGGATTGTCGGCGCATTACGGGTACCATAGTCAGACGTGCTGTGCTTCCACATACACATATTGTTTATTATGAGACATTACATAGCGTTTTGTTTCAGCCTATTATGCAAAATCTACTTATCTTACCTATTGGTACCTGGTGATGTGCATTTGCAATCTGCATAAGTCCCGAAAACGCCATTTTAGCCCGCGCCGTAATCAATAGGCTCCTTCTTTTTCCGTATCCTCTTGTTGTGGGACATTCACCCTGCGCAGTTGCCATTTCTAATACAAAGTAGCGTACAATTCTAACTTACATCTGTCAGTAGACTCGCTGTGGAAGCGCTAAAAGCTCCGAACTATGGGAGACCGGGCTTTCTGCTCCGCCGCTCCCAGTCTGTGGAACGCTCTCCCTGACCACCTGAGGGCACCACAGACTGTGGATGCTTTAAAAAAAGGCTTAAAAACCCTTCTTTTTAAAAAAGCCTTTTTTTTTTAGATATATGCGTGCTAGTTCTAGCTATCAGGCTGTTCTACTTTTTATTTATTTTTATTATCTTTTTATTTTAATACACTGTAGCACTTTGAGGTTGTTTGCTCAATGTAAAGTGCTTTTACAAATAAAATCTATTATTATTATCATTATTATGTAGACCACAAGGAAGTATTTTACATTTAGAAAAAAATAAAAATCATAATATGAACCCTTTAACGCGCCCTATGGTCTGAAAAATACGGTATATGATATTGGGAGCTGTTTCTAGAAAATCATTTTTTACCTTGAAAATCATTTTTTACCTTGAAAAAAAAATGTAACCTTGGAAAAAAAAATGTTCCCTTGAAAATCATTTTTTACCTTGAAAATCATTTTTTACCTTGAAAACATTTTTTACCTTGAAAATCATTTTTTACCTTGAAAATTTTTTTTACCTTGAAAATATTTTTTACCTTGAAAATCATTTTTTACCTTGAAAATCATTTTTAACCTTGAAAAAAAAAATGTACCTTGAAAAAAAATTTTTACCATCAAATTTTTTTTTACCTACAAAATCATTTTTTACCTTGAAAATCATTTTTTACCTTGAAAAAAAATTTTTACCTTAAACATTTTTTTTACCTTGGAAATCATTTTTTACCTTGAAAATCATTTTTTACCTTGAAAAAAAAATGTAACCTTGAAATTTTCTTTTACCTTGAAAATAATGTTTTACCTTTAAAATCATTTTTTACCTTGAAATTTTTTTTTACCTTTGATACATTTTTTTTACCTTGAAATTTTTTTTTACCTTGAAAATAATTTTTTACCTTGAAAGTCATTTTTAACCATGAAAAAAAAATGTTACCTTGAAAAATTTTTGTTACCTTAAAAATGTTTTTACCGAGAAAATCATTTTTTACCTTGAAAATCATTTTTTACCTTGAAAAAAAATTTTTACCTTGAAAAAATTTTTTTACCTTGAAAATCATTTTTTACCTTCAAAATAATTTTTTATCTTGAAAAAAAAATTTGACCTTGAAAAAAAATTTTTACCTTGAAAAATTTTTTTTACCTTAAAAAAATTTTTACCTTGAAAATCATTTTTAACCTTGAAAAAAAAGTTTACCTTGAAAAAAATTTTTTACCTTAAAAATTTTTTTTACCTTGAAAATCATTTTTAACCTTGAAAAAAAATGTTACCTTGAAAATAATTTTTTACCTTGAAAGTCATTTTTAACCTTGAAAAAAAAAATTTACCTTGAAAAAAAATGTTTACCTTAAAAATTTTGTTTACCAAGAAAATCTTTTTTTACCTTGAAAAAAAAATTTTAGCTTGAAAAATTTTTTTTACCTTGAAAATCATTTTTTACCTTCAAAATAATTTTTTATCTTGAAAAAAAAAATGTATCTTGAAAAAAATTTTTTACCTTAAAAATTTTTTTTACCTAGAAAATAATTTTTTACCTTGAAAATCATTTTTTACATTAAAAAAATAATTTTACCTTGAAACATTTTTTTACCTTGAAAATTATTTTTTACCTTCAAAATCATTTTTTACCTTGAAAAAAAATGTTTACCGTGAAAAAAATTTTTTACCTTAAAAATTTTTTTTACCTTAAATTTTTTTTTTACCTAGAAAACAATTTTTTACCTTGAAAATCATTTTTATCCTTGAAAAAAAAAAATTCACCTTGAAATTTTTTTTTACCTTAAACTTTTTTTTTACCTTGAAAATCATTTTTAACCTTGAAAAAAAAAATTTACCTTGAAAATTTTTTTTTACCTTGAAAATCATTTTTTACCTTGAAAATCATTTTTTACCTTGATAATCATTTTTTTACCTTGAAAAAAATAATATTTTCACCCATGTAGCTACATGAGGCAAAGAAAATGACAAAAGCGTCCATCTTTCATTACAAGACAACGACACTCGGGGTACCACTAGGGTCTGCACCTTGACTCCTGCTACTTCATTTTCCAAAAGACAGAAATATCGTGTGTGTGCTTTTCGCCACCAAACTGGGACACAACAACGTGGAGCGAAAAACGTGCGCCTACCTTTCCCAACGTGACGTCTGGAAGTCCAGACTTTTTCAAGAAGAGGGCAGCTTCTGTTGGTCCTACCCTGCCTGTGTTCCCTGGATCCACCTGGGACACATCCAACATTACACAACACCAATAACATCAATAATGTCAGCTTCTGTCTTACCTGTCTGTAAAGGTTCTCAAAGACAGGACTCCCACTTGACATCTGTTTTAGATCAGAGGAGAGATTGTCAATCATTATATTTATTACATTGTAGTAGGGTTGTATGGTATACCGGTACCAGTATAGTATTGTGGTACTAATGAATCAAAAAGGGTACTATACTCTATTTGAAAAGTACCGCTTCCCGAGCATGACGCCACGTGGTGACATTGCTTGTTTACGAGCAGAGGAGCATGTTGGGCAGCGCACACACACAGAGTACTTACAAGCAGACACAGTGTGTAGACAAAAAAGGGAGAATGGACGCATTTTGGTGTAAAAAGTAAAAATAAAGGTGAAGTTATAACACTGAAACACCCTCAGGAAGAGCTGCTTTAAGACATGGCTAGCGAGCTAGTGGCTAACATCCATCCGTAGTGTTTTAGCTACTTCTAAATCGCCAATCCTGGCCTCCATGGTGACAAATAAAGTAAGTTTCTTACAAGTATCATTATCACTGGAGGACGAGGAATAGCTAAACATGCTTCACTACACACCGTAGGAGGATACAATAGCTCACCGCCGTCACAATGTAAACAAAGGTGGATCTGCACCTGACATCCACTGTAATGATACCAAGTACAAGAGCGTATCTAGTCGATACTACTATGTTTACATCGATATTTTATATCGTCACAAAATCTTTATTCCTTTTCTAAAAATTCATATTATGTTTATAAACTCAGAAAATACGTTGAGGACTTTGAATATCACCAATGTATGATCCTGTAACTACTTGGTATCGGAGCGATACCTAAATGTGTGGTATCATCCGAAACTAATGTAAAGTATCAAAGAAGAGAAGAACAAGTGATTATTACATTTTAACAGAAGTGTAGATAGAACATGTTAAAAGAGAAAATAAGCCGATATTAACAGTAAATGAACAAGTAGAATAATAATCAATTTTTACAGTTTGTGTTGGAATAATTGTTTGTAAGTTATCACAAAAGAAACGTTGTATTATGAATGCTGTCTTTCAAGGCCTAACAAGAGGAAGAAGGCTCGTAAAACTCCACTGTGATTTCAACACGGACAGATGGCAGGATCTGCTCAACTTCCAGAGGAACTCTCTTTGAAGTGTTAAACGAACTCTCTTTGAAATATTTCACAAACTCTCTTCCAACTATTTGGTAACCGAGGTCAACGCTATTTACGACCCGCTGCCCTCTTGAAGTCCCTGTGGTCAGGAGACGGGAGGGGTTATCCATTGTCCTCCAACACCTGCCCCAGCTGGATCCAGGAAGAGCCCAAGCCCGAGAAATCCTCTTCTTGGACTTCAAAGCGACCGAAAACAATGACTGTTTTACATACTTCCCATTCCTGCTGTGACATGTGTTGGTGCGTGAACATTGAACATCTGAATAAATGAGGAGACGAAAACCTTCTTCGTAAGAGCGTGGTGCAGGACTGTACAGAGAGTGCAGTGGCCATGTCTCTCCTCAATATTGAGTCCAAATTGAATTCTGTCTCTGTTTGATTCCTTGCCTTTTGTCTTGTTTAATAGATGTCCTCAGTGTTTGAACGTGACACTTTGTCCCTCATAATGTGTACAAAATAATAGGTGTATAAATGACACAATATGTTACTGCATACGACTAATTAGGAGTCTTTGTTTGTTTATTTACTACTAAAAAACCTTTACTCCGATTACTGTTTTGCACACTGTTGGCATTCTCTCCATGAGCTTCAAGAGGTAGTCACCGGAAATGGTTTTCATTTTCACAGGTGTGCTTGAAGCTCACGGAGAGAATGCCAAGCGTGTGCAAAGTATTCATCTATTTTGAAGATTCTAGATTATAAAACATGTTTTTAGTTATTTCACCTTTTTGTGAAGTACATAACTCCACATGTGTTCATTCATAGTTTTGATGTGATTATCTACAATGTAAATAGTCATGAAAATTAAGATTCAATGAGAAGGTGCGTCCAAACTTTTGGCCTGTACTGTATGTCTAACGTAAAATGTTTTTGATACACTGATAAAAAAATGACAAGTGTGAACGCAAAACACAGAAGTGATACAGATACTTCCAAATTTTTTTTGTTAAATCAACTTTCTTTGGTTGACATGACAAAAAAGATGTGATGTCTGATGTGAACACAAGGTGGCCTGCATGCTGGCATGACGTCACACGCCCTGCAGTGTTTATGGAAGTAAACATGGCTAGAAGTCTAGTAGTCGATCGCGAGCTACCGGTCGATCTCGGAGGGTGTGTCAGTCGATCACCAGCCAGGCATTAAAAAAATAGTCCTACAAATGAGCGATCATAAATCTTCACTATGACGTCACTTCCGTCACTTGATTGACATTCACGGCACCCGAGGGTCTTCTGAGATGACGCTGGCTGCTGCCAGCTCATTAAAATTACCGACTGGAAGGCGAGAAACACTTTATTTCAACAGACTCTGGCGCCGTACCTGTCGTCAAAACTCCAAAGACCGACTGCACAGTTGCGCTAACAAAATAAGAGTCTCAGAAAGCTGGCGTGCACAAGCTAGCAAGCTACGGCGTTTGCCGACAATGTATTTCTTGTAAAGTGTATACAAAGGAGTACGGAAGCTGGACAAATAAGATGCCAAAAACCAACCACTTTCATGTGGTATTGGACAGAAAGGAGGACTTTTTTTCTCCTCCATTCGAAAATGCGGACGTTATCATCACCACTGTCTGATTCCAATCAATGCAAGTCATCAGAATCAGGTAATACACCAACTTATATTCTTGTCTTCATGAAAGAAAGGAATCTATATGTGTTAAACATGCTTGTATTATCTTTAAACACTTTTAACTTATTAACAATATTAACTATATGTGTTAAACATGCTTGTATTATCATTAAACACCTTTAACTTGTTAACAATATTAATTATAAGTGTTAAACATGCTTGTATTATCTTTAAACACCTTTAACTTATTACCAATATTAACTATAAGTGTTAAACACGCTTGTATTATCTTTAAACACCTTTAACTTGTTAACAATATTAACTATGTGTTAAACATTCTTGTATTATCATTAAACACCTTTAATTTATTAACAATATTAACTATATGTGTTAAACATGCTTGCATTATCATTAAACATCTTTAACTTGTTAACAATATTAACTATATGTGTTAAACATGCTTGTATTATCATTAAACACCTTTAACTTGTTAACAATATTAACTATATGTATTAAACATGCTTGTATTTTCATTAAACACCTTTAATTTATTAACAATATTAACTATATGTGTTAAACATGCTTGTATTATCATTAAACACCTTTAACTTGTTAACAAAAACATGTTTCATAAATAAGTAAATATAAATGATATATATGAATGAGGTAGATCCCCACGACTTGATCAATTGAAAAGTAGCTCGCCTGCAGAAAAAGTGTGCGCACCCCTGTCCTGGAGCATTTGTGCCAATTTGTGTTTCCATGCACTAAATTAGTCTGATTTCTCAAATAGTTCGTTTTTTTGTATTTTCACACAAACGTGTGAAGTCCCAGTGTCCATGCACAATTCCTCATGCACAAACTCAAGGCCCAGGGCCCAGATCTGGCCCGCCACATCATTTTATCTGGCCTGGAAATAATATGCGTCAATAAAGTACTTTATCTTTTCTTACTAAATGTATTTTTTCTTTCCATTTTAACAGAAAAAAATGCATGTACCGCATGACATTTGTCAGGACTTGGTCTTGGGTGTTTGCTTTTCCGGGATGCAACGGAAAGTTGGCACGGGCGAGACGGGAATTAAGGTACATGATTTATTTAATATATCAAAAAAACGAAAAGCGCGCACAGTGGCGGAGAGTAAACTATGAAACCAAAAGACTATAGCAAAAAAGTACAAATGAAAAGCACGCACAGTGGCGGAAACTATGAACAATTAAACAAAACATTAACTGTGGGCTTGATAAACAAAAACTTACTTGGCATGGAACCGGCATGAAAAAAGAGCAGCAAGGATCATAAGGGTGTGCAGAAGCATATATGGGGTGAGGTCGTCAGGACGAACAACAGAAAATGAATGAACTTAAATACTATGGACATGATTAGTGAAAGCAGGTGCGTGACTCAAAACGTGAAACAGGTGCGTGGCGTGACAGGTGAAAACTAATGGTTGCTATGGTGACCAGACAAGGGAGTGAAAAGACAGAAACTAAACAAAACATGACTTAAAACAAAACATGATAATACAGACATGACAACATTGCATACCTTTTAAACTTGAATACTATCAAATATAGCAAAAAATATATTATCATACTTTCCAAACATTTTATTTTGTTAAAATAGTAAAATTTCTGCTTGATTTATGGTTTTAGAGCAAGTTATCCATCAAATTGTACACTGCAAAAATGACAATACATTTTACTGTAAGATTGCCATGTTTTTTTACAGCATATTACTGTAAATTGAAAAAACTACCGCTGTTTTTTTAGGGGAAGTTCTGCGGACGGAGCTGCCAGTGTTATTACTGTAAGATCTATGGTTGTTATTTTTACTATTAATGGTAAAACAGTATCACAGTTTTTTTAACGGTAAAAAATTGGGTGCTCCGTTGTCAGAATAAAATAAAAACGATGGTAATTTTTTCATTTACCGTAATATGCTGCAAAAAACATTGTACATTTTATAGTAAAATTCTGGTGATTGAGTTACTGGTTAGTTTTTTACTGTAAAAAATACAGATTTTTTTTACAGTGTATGTAAAAAATATATATATATATAATAATAAAATGCAGAGGCAAATTTATATATAATTCGTTGTTACAAGCGGCCCTCTACCAAAGAAGAAGAAGCAGGGTGGGGAGTTAAATGGCGGACAGAGGGGAAACATATAGGTTAACTTACAGGTTGAGCTTGTTTCCCCTCTCTTCTGTCTGGCATTTTACTCCCTCTTATATTGACTCAGCAGCACCACCTGTCGTTGTAGAGTACGAATTACACGTGCCCTTATTGTGAGTGTGTGGATCGTGCATAGTGGAATATTACTGCCAAAAGTTTTAACTTAAGCAGTTTTTATACTTGTGAATCATATCTTTAATTGAAAAAATGTGATTTTATACCGGCGAATCGTTTTTTACTTGCAGAAAATCGCTTTTTTTTTAACTTGCAAATCGTTTTTTAATTTAATTTTCTTTTACTTGCGAGTCATTTTTTAATTACATTTTAAAAAAATTTGACCTGCGAGTCGTTTTTTACATGCAGAAATGTTTTATTTTGTTTTTAACTTGCGAATAGTTTTTTTACTTGCAAATTTTTTTTATTTTTTTTTTGCAGATCGTTTTTTAACTTGCAGATATTTTTTTTAACTTGCAAATCGTTTTTTTACTAACAGAAATTTTTATTTATTTATTTGTAAATCGTTTTTTTACATGCAGAATTGTTTTTATTACTTACAAATTGTTTTTTAACCTGCAGATTTTTTTTTATTGTGAATCGTTTTTTTTCTAGCAGACAATTGTTTTTGTAATTTGTAAATCGTTTTTTTACATGCACCCATTTTTTTATGACTTGCGAATTGTTTTTTTACTTGCAGAAAATCTTTTTTTTTTTTTTAAATTGCTTTTTAACATGCAGATTTTTTTAATTGTGTATCGGGGTTTTTTACAGCAGACAATTGTTTTTGTAATTTGTAAATCGTTTTTTTAAAAGCAGAAATGTTTTTATTACTTGCAAATAGTATTTTTACTTGCAGAAAATATTTTTTTATTTGCAAATCGTTTTTTAACTTGCACATTTTTAACTTGTGAATCGTTTTGTTACTTGCAGATAATAGTTTTTTTATTTGCAAATTGTTTAACTTGCAGATTTTTTTACTTGCGAATTGTTTTTTAAATTGAATTAAATTCTATTTAACTTGTGAGTCGTTTTTTTACTTGCAGAAAAAAAAAATTTTTACTTGCGAATAATTTTTTTACATGCAGAAATTTTTTTTGCAAATCGTTTTTTAACTTGCAGATTTTTTTATTGCGAATCGTTTTTTTACTACCACAAAATGTATTTATTATTTTTTTTTAATCGTATTTTTACATGCAGAATTTTTTTTAATACTTACGATTTGTTTTTTACTTGCAGAAAATCGTAATTTTTTACTTGCAAATATTTTTTTTTATTGAATTTTTTTTTTTTTTTACTTGGGAGTAGGGCTCGGCGATATATCGATATACTCGATATATCGCGGGTTTGTCTCTGTGCGATATAGAAAATAACTATATGGTGATATTGGAGTATACGTTCTCACGCAGTTGCTTTTAGCTGCGGGGCATTTAACTGCATGCTTTTCTCACTCTTTCCTGTCTCTCCTTCTCACAGAGACATAAAACAAGCGCACCTTCTTACACACGTCACATACTGCCACGTGAGCAACGGCACACGCTCCCGCGGAGCGAGAGGTAGCGACATGGTAACGTTAGCTGTGATGCTAACAGCTAACGGTGTGGTTTGAGTGGTAATACGAGAGAAAGAAGGTGCGAATCTGGTAACAAATGGAGGAATAATTAATTCCCAAGAAAAACAGCACGGGGTCCATCGTCTGACGGTGGTTTGGCTTCAAGCGGGAATATGTCTTTACATTTCAACATCTCCGTTCGGTGCCACACCAACTAAATGCCGAAGCAACTATTTCCACATCAACACCGTAGGACATATACTATTTGATATGCAGCTCATTTTTATGTGACACGTATTGAAATATCTTGTGTGACATCATGCACAAAAGTGCTAGTTTTAAAATGTCTCTGACAATCTTGCACTTTCTGTTTTGGAAATGACATGAATGTTTGTGCCACTGCTTAATAACTCTTTAATAAAGACACTTTTAGTTGTGATTTCCCTCTCTGCATGAATGTTTAAAAGTAGCATATATGAATGCAGTATGAAGAAGAATGTTTTAATGTGATTATATGCATCAAGTGTTCATTCAAGGCTAAAGCAAAATATCCAGATATATATGGTGTATCGCGATATGGCCTAAAAATATCGAGATATCAAAAAAAAGGCCATATCGCCCAGTCCTACTTGGGAGTCGTTTTTTACTTGCAGAAAATATTTTTTAATTTGTAAATTGTTTCTTTACACGCATAATTTTTTTTAATACTTGCAGAAAATCGTTTTTTTTTAATTGAATTAATTATTTTTTTTACTTGCGAGTCATTTTTACTTGCAGGAAATAATTTTTTATTTGCAAATCGTTTTTCAACTTGCAGTTTTTTTTTTTTACTTGCGAATCGTTTTTTTACAAGCAGAAAATTGTTTTTTTTAAATTTGTAAATCGTTTTTTTTTATCGCCCAGCCCTACTTGGGAGTCGTTTTTTACTTGCAGGAAATATTTTTTAATTTGTAAATAGTTTCTTTACATGCAGAATTTTTTTTATTACTTGCGCATAGTTTTTTTACTTGCAGAAAATCGGTTTTTTTTAATTGAATTAATTATTTTTTTTACTTGCGAGTCGTTTTTACTTGCAGACAATAATTTTTTATTTGCAAATCGTTTTTCAACTTGCAGTTTTTTTTTTACTTGCAAATTTTTTTACAAGCAGAAATTTGTTTTTTTTTAATTGAATTAATTAATTTTTTTACTTGCGAGTCGTTTTTACTTGCAGACAATAATTTTTTATTTGCAAATCGTTTTTCAACTTGCAGTTTTTTTTTACTTGCGAATTGTTTTTTTACAAGCAGAAATTTGTTTTTTTTAATTGAATTAATTATTTTTTTTACTTGCGAGTCGTTTTTACTTGCAGAAAATAATTTTTTATTTGCAAATCGTTTTTCAACTTGCAGTTGTTTTTTTTTAACTTGCGAATCGTTTTTTTCCAAGCAGAAAATTTTTTTTTTTTCATTTGTAAATTGTTTTTTTTTTTTTACATGTATAAATGTTTGTATTACTTGCAAATTGTTTTTTTTACTTGCAGAAAAAAAAATGTTTCCATGCAAATCTTTTTTTTTAATTGAAGAAATTAGTTTTTAATTTTTTCGATTTGTTTTTTAACTTGCGGAAAATAGCTGTTTTTTACATTTGCATGGCTGGGGGTGAGTTAAAACATATTTCCGTTTTAGTTTTAAAATGTCTCTGACAATCTTGCACTTTCTGTTTTGGAAATGACATGAATGTTTGTGCCACTGCTTAATAACTCTTTAATAAATACACTTTTAGTTGTGATTTCCCTCTCTGCATGAAAGTTTAAAAGTAGCATATATTAATGCAGTATGAAGAAGAATGTTTTAATGTGATTATATGCATCAAGTGTTCATTCAAGGCTAAAGCAAAATATCCAGATATATATGGTGTATCGCGATATGGCCTAAAAATATCGAGATATCAAAAAAAAGGCCATATCGCCCAGTCCTACTTGGGAGTCGTTTTTTACTTGCAGAAAATATTTTTTAATTTGTAAATTGTTTCTTTACACGCAGAATTTTTTTTATTACTTGCAGAAAATCGGTTTTTTTTAATTGAATTAATTTTTTTTTTTACTTGCGAGTCATTATTACTTGCAGGAAATAATTTTTTATTTGCAAATCGTTTTTCAACTTGCAGTTTTTTTTTACTTGCGAATCGTTTTTTTACAAGCAGAAAATTGTTTTTTTTTAATTTGTAAATCGTTTTTTTTTTTATCGCCCAGCCCTACTTGGGAGTCGTTTTTTACTTGCAGAAAATATTTTTTAATTTGTAAATCGTTTCTTTACATGCAGAATTTTTTTTATTACTTGCGCATATTTTTTTTACTTGCAGAAAATCGTTTTTTTTAATTGAATAAATTTTTTTTTTTACTTGCGAGTCGTTTTTACTTGCAGAAAATAATTTTTTTTTTGCAAATCGTTTTTCAACTTGCAGTTTTTTTTTTTACTTGCAAATTGTTTTTTTACAAGCAGAAATTTGTTTTTTTTTTTAATTGAATTAATTTATTTTTTTAACTTGCGAGTCGTTTTTACTTGCAGAAAATATTTTTTTAATTTGTAAATCGTTTCTTTACATGCAGAATTTTTTTTATTACTTGCGGAATAGTTTTTTTACTTGCAGAAAATCGTTTTTTTTTACTTGCGAGTCGTTTTTTACTTGCGGAAAATAATGTTTTATTTGCAAATCGTTTTTCAACTTGCAGTTGTTGTTTTTTACTTGCGAATCGTTTTTTTACAAGCAGAAAATTGTTTTTTTTAAATTTGTAAATCGTTTTTTTTTTTTTTTACATGTATAAATGTTTGTATTACTTGCAAATTGTTTCTTTACTTGCAGAAAAAAAAATGTTTACATGCAAATCTTTTTTTTTTAATTGAAGAAATTAGTTTTTAATTTTTTTCGATTTGTTTTTTTAACTTGCGGAACAATAGCTGTTTTTTACATTTGCATGGCTGGGGGTGAGTTAAAACTAAGGCTGAAACGACGCGTCGACGTAGTCGACGTCATCGGTTACGTAAATACGTCGACACCGTTTTTGTGCGTCGGCGCGTCGCATATTTACGTCACACTACTGTCATGGCGGAGCGCAAAGCAGACGATGCGAGCGAGGGGAAAAAAGCACGCCAAAAGTGTGGGAGTATTTCAATAAACGGCCTAATAATGTTGTTGTATGCACACTGTGTCGAGCGGAAATGGCCTATCATAGCAGCACAACGGCTATGAACGAACATTTGAAAAGAAAACCCCCGACAGCGTTCTTGCCATCACCATCAACAAGTCAATCGTCCGCGTGCGTATACGTTGTCATTATTACACAAAAACATGAATGTGTCATTTGCATCTGCGTTGTAAATTCATAAACTAAAGCACCGTTTGCTCTGAGAGGCGCGTTTGGCGTGCCTGTTCAGTGTTTAAAAAGACGCGCTCCTCTTTAACGCTGTGGAGAGGCGGCGGCGGCGAGGCGGGGCGCGCCGGGAGCGACGCCGCAAGAGACAGGGGACGACGAGCGAGCGAGCAAGAGGAGCTGAAAAGCGAGGAAAGAAAGAGAAAAGAGTTGGAAGAGAAAAGACTTTGTGTAAAATTAAAAGATTGTAAACCTGGCAAAGCCGTCTGGCGTTCAGTCTGTCGGTCCTGAAAGAACCCCACGGCACAAGACGTGTCACAAACGCTAACGTTAATTAGTTGTGCAAATACCTTTTACAACATTAACAGTTACATATACTATGTACAAACCAACAATTAACTTTCACTTTAATCATACTATCATTGTTGTGTAATTAAGCAAAATAAGCAATACTTTTACTTTTGTTGAAATGTTTACACTGTACACTTTTTTGTATTGGATGTTTAGCTTTATTTTTGCACATTTTAGCAAATAAGCAATACTTTTACTTTTGTTGAAATGTTTACACTTGTTACAGAATATTTCCGTTTTGCACTTTTTTGTATTGGATGTTTATCTTTATTTTTGCACATTTTAAAGCAAAATAAGCAATACTTTTACTTTTGAAATGCTTATACTATTCCAGAATATTAAGATTTGCACTGGATGTTTACTTTTATATTTGCACATTAAAAAGCAAATAAGCTACTTTTAATTTTGTTAAATGTTAAAAGTTTTAAATGTTTACATTGTTACAGAATATTTTGTCATGTTGTTGTCAATGTTGACTGAGTGGCCATACTTTTTTTTTTGTAAATAAAAGCCATGCCTTTTGAAAAAAACTGGCCTACATTTATTTTTTCCTCTTCATTTTAAATAAAAAAAATAATCGGTAAAAGGAAAAATAATCTATAGATTAATCGAAAAAAATAATCTATAGATTAACCGATTAATCGAAAAAATAATCTATAGATTAATCGATAGAAAAATAATCGTTAGCTGCAGCCCTAGTTAAAACATATTTCCGTTTTGGCAGTCATTTTCCTCCACATCCTAATAGTTTGTAGTGTGAATGCGCCCTCAGGGGGGGGCTCTGCCCAGTCAGTCCGGTGCTGCACTACGTTCATACTTGACTAAACAAACCAGACACCACCCAAAAAAAGCACCTTTAGACTTTCACTAATGCATTCCTGCTGAGCTGTGGAAGAAACTTGTGACTGTATAAGCACAAAAAACATGATGTAAACAAGATGTAAAGACTACAAGTGAATTATCCGATTAGCGTGCTAGTAAAACAACCCCCATGCACTAATGGAAGGAGCAAGTGGCATCAGCATCAATTGAAGCCGACAGAGATGATCTGATGTTAGCCTGCTTGGCTCAATCCCGCCGCTAGGATCCATGCTAGGCTAGCCGCGGCATGCTAACCACATTAGCCCCCTTTTAGCGCCGCCTGGGACGAATAACATCAACCACAGATGCCCGTCTGGCACAACGTCTGGAATCCGGGTTTCCAAATGCTGACGGGGCGACTACCGCGGGTGCATGTGTGGCGGGAAGGGAGCTCCGAGGCTAGCGAGCCCGCTACGTAACGGTGCCGCGCCGGGGCCTGTGGAGTCCACCGGCTGAGCGACAAGACTTCCCCGCCAGCTTCGCTGCGTTGTGGCGGACTGACAGCCAGCGGCAACACGGCGAGGTCATGGAGCAATGCCGCGTGAGCTCAGCGTAACTTGTAGTCAGGAAGGAAGAGAAAGGCTTGCGTCTTTACCTGGCTGAGAGATGTGAGCGCTGCCATCTTCCCTGTTGCTGCGGGAACGCACCCTCCTCCTCCCTCCTCCGCCTCCGGGAAACTACGACCCCTGGTGGCCGCCCTGGGCATCGCTGCCCGAGAGAGCCTCGCTGTAATGATCTCTTCTGTTGAGCTATGGAATAAAATGAATATTTCACTATGATGGCGGAAGCGGGGATCAAACCTGGAACCCTCAAGTATTTCCACCAGTATAACCATTGCTAGCGTTGGTTTTAGTCTTTGTTTTCTGATAGTACTGACCAGAGGCGTGGACTCGAGTCACATGACTTGGACTCGAGTCAGACTCGAGTCATGAATTTGATGACTTTAGACTCCATCCATCCATCCATCCATCTTCTTCCGCTTATCCGAGGTCGGGTCGCGGGGGCAGCAGCCTAAGCAGGGAAGCCCAGACTTCCCTCTCCCCAGCCACTTCGTCCAGCTCCTCCCGGGGGTGGATGAGATCCGCCCGGAGTTCCTTAAGGCTCTGGATGCTGTAGGGCTGTCTTGGTTGACAAGACTCTGTAGCATCGCGTGGACATCGGGGGCAGTACCTCTGGATTGGCAGACCGGGGTGGTGGTTCCTCTCTTTAAAAAGGGGAACCGGAGGGTGTGTTCTAACTATCGTGGGATCACACTCCTCAGCCTTCCCGGTAAGGTCTATTCAGGTGTACTGGAGAGGAGGCTACGCCGGATAGTCGAACCTCGGATTCAGGAGGAACAGTGTGGTTTTCGTCCTGGTCGTGGAACTGTGGACCAGCTCTATACTCTCGGCAGGGTCCTTGAGGGTGCATGGGAGTTTGCCCAACCAGTCTACATGTGCTTTGTGGACTTGGAGAAGGCATTCGACCGTGTCCCTCGGGAAGTCCTGTGGGGAGTGCTCAGAGAGTATGGGGTTTCGGACTGTCTGATTGTGGCGGTCCGCTCCCTGTATGATCAGTGTCAGAGCTTGGTTCGCATTGCCGGCAGTAAGTCGGACACGTTTCCGGTGAGGGTTGGACTCCGCCAAGGCTGCCCTTTGTCACCGATTCTGTTCATAACTTTTATGGACAGAATTTCTAGGCGCAGTCAAGGCGTTGAGGGGATCCGGTTTGGTGGCTGCAGGATTAGGTCTCTGCTTTTTGCAGATGATTTGGTCCTGATGGCTTCATCTGGCCAGGATCTTCAGCTCTCACTGGATCGGTTCGCAGCTGAGTGTGAAGCGACTGGGATGAGAATCAGCACCTCCAAGTCCGAGTCCATGGTTCTCACCCGGAAAAGGGTGGAGTGCCATCTCCGGGTTGGGGAGGAGATCTTTCCCCAAGTGGAGGAGTTCAAGTACCTCGGAGTCTTGTTCACGAGTGAGGGAAGAGTGGATCGTGAGATCGACAGGCGGATCGGTGCGGCGTCTTCAGTTATGCGGACGCTGTATCGATCCGTTGTGGTGAAGAAGGAGCTGAGCCGGAAGGCAAAGCTCTCAATTTACCGGTCGATCTACGTTCCCATCCTCACCTATGGTCATGAGCTTTGGGTTATGACCGAAAGGACAAGATCACGGGTACAAGCGGCCGAAATGAGTTTCCTCCGCCGGGTGGCGGGGCTCTCCCTTAGAGATAGGGTGAGAAGCTCTGTCATCCGGGGGGAGCTCAAAGTAAAGCCGCTGCTCCTCCGCATCGAGAGGAGCCAGATGAGGTGGTTCGGGCATCTGGTCAGGATGCCACCCGAGCGCCTCCCTAAGGAGGTGTTTAGGGCATGTCCGACCGGTAGGAGGCCACGAGGAAGACCCAGGACACGTTGGGAAGACTATGTCTCCCGGCTGGCCTGGGAACGCCTCGGGATCCCCCGGGAGAGAAAGACTTTAGACTCGACTTGACAAAATGTAAAAAAAGACTTGCAACTCGACTTAGACTTTAACATCAATGACTTGTGACTTCACTTGGACTTGAGCCTTTTGACTTGACATGACTTGACACGACTTGCTACTTTCCCCAAAACCCAAAGATGAAAAAGTTTATTCGGGAGCGCTCCGTATTTTTCATTGTGTACTTGTCTATCAGCGTTGCGTGTGTCAGCTGGTGTGCTCTCAGTACAACAGCCAATCAAATTACATCTACTTTGTTTTCATCACACAGCATTCATCCAATCAAATTGCAGGACAACCAACGAAGAAGACATGTCCAAACCACACGCCAGTGAACAAAAAATGATACCTAAAATAATTTCGTTTGGGTATAAAAATCACGAGGTGGTCAACACATAACGGTTTTGCAGTATGCAACACATGCGGTTCCAAAATGACTGATGGAGAGGCAACAACTTCCAACTTCGTCCGGCATTTGAAGTTGCACAAAGAACGGTAAGTTTTGAATGTAAGATAACGTTTATTGGCTAAGTAACGTGACTTTTATTTGCTGTGTAGTTAAATCAGTGAGGCTGTAAACTCACTGCTAACGTTATTGCAAACACGGGAATCTGTTGCAGTTCACTACCTTATTCATACTTTTTGTTCAGTGATTTTTTTTCAAGCAGGGTTACGTTAGTCAATATATCACACGTAACGTTAGACGGCGGTCAGCAGCACCGCGTATTTTAGCCACCTAAAAAAAGACAAAAATAGTCAAATAAAGGTCAGTTAAAATGTATACTATATTATGAATATGTGTACCGTTTTAGCTAGCTTTCTGACATACTGTTGGTTGTTTACCTCAGTGGTCCCCAACCACCGGGCCGCGGCCCGGTACTGGTCCGTGGATCGATTGGTATCGGGCCGCACAAAAAATATATATATATTTTTTTCTTTTTTTAATTAAATCAACATAAAAAACACAAGATACACTTACAAGTAGTGCACCAACCCAAAACAACTCTCTCCCCCCTTTTGTTCTGGGCATTGAACATGAAGACTCTTCCTTCACTGTTCCGAGTGGCCATGAGAGTCTTGGCAGTGCCTGCCTCCAGTGCTCCAGTGGAGCGAGTTTTCAGCCATGGTGGCATCATACTACGCCCCCATCGTGCACAAATGACTGACAGACTCTTGGCTAATTTGGTCTTTTGCAAATGCAATGCAGCATAGGGCCCTGACATATCAAAAGTACAACTTTTTTGTTATGTTCACGTATATGTCATGTTTTTTCAATGTTAACACTTTTGTACAAATAAGTACATTTGCACTTTATTTTTCAATGTGTTTGTTCTGTAAAGGAATGAGTTAATGTTTAAAATGACTGGTTAATAGTGCTATTATAAAGTGCAATGTCAGCACAATTTTCTTTCCTGCAATTTAAAATGCACTTGTTTTAATAAATAAATACAGCGTTTGAAAAGCATACACAATCTGTGTTAATATATTAGTCTGTGGTTAAAAGGACTTGAAAGGACTCGAAACTCAAAATGCAGGACTTAGGACTTGACTTGAGACTTTCCAGTCTTGACTTTGGACTTGACTCGGGGCTTGCCTGTCTTGACTCGGGACTTGACTCGGACTTGAGGGCAAAGACTTGAGACTTACTTGCGACTTGCAAAACAATGACTTGGTCCCACCTCTGGTACTGACAACAGGGCCGGCCCGTGGCATAGGCCGTATAGGCAAATGCTAAGGGCGCCGTCCATCAGGGGGCGCCACGCCAGTGCCACAAATGTTGGAGAAAAAAAAAAAAAAAAGTTGGTACTATTATTTCTAAATACAAAAAATAATCCCACGTTAATTAAAATGCAAAGTAAAGCCTATATAATAGAAATATTATTTGTTACAACATTACGCCCCCCCCCCCGCACGGTGCGCCCCCTCCCTTCCCGTATCATGACTCTTTTTGGACGTCACCACATCAAAAAATCAACACAAGATGTCAAAACGGCCAAAACTGTCAGGTGCCCAGGGAAGAAACAAGAGAAAAGAAGAGGAGTAGAAACGAGAAAAGACAGAGGTAGCAGGTAGGTAACGTTAGCCTACATGAAATTATTTGTCTGTTACAGAATGTGATAGTAACCTGGCTTTTTAGCATTAAGCTAATGTTACATGATTCGGCAATTGCTAATCAATAAATAGCTAGTTCTGTTTTAACGTCGGGTTAATATTGTGGAGGGGGTTAAATTGTTATGGAAAATAATAATGTAACGTTAGGTAATTACTGTACTCCCACCTTACATTCCTCAGGGACATTTGTATTAGATCTTTTAAGCAGGTGTTTTTTGTTTACATTGTTATTGCCTTCTGGTTAGCTAATGTTTGCCCTGCAGGTAATAGTCACTTTTCCACCCTTTTATATATTAGGTATAGTTGTAAGCCTAGTTGTTAAAGTGCACATCATTAATGTTAATTAAGCAATATGTATGTAAAAAATATTGTATTTCATATATTCATTTTTTGCATTCATTTATTTATTCATATTTTTTTTAATCTTGTTAACTATTCTGATTGTTAATTTGCTTTCTTTAAGTAAAAAAAAAAGGTCAAAGACAAAGCTATTCGGTTTCTTGTGAGTATATACACTTCCAGTGTTGGGTTAGTTACTGAAAACCAGTAACTAGTTACAGTTACTAGTTACTTTATTTCAAAAGTAACTCAGTTACTAACTCAGTTACTTAAACCAAAAAGTAATGCGTTACTGTGAAAAGTAACTATTTAGTTACTTATATTTTTATAGACACAGACACGCCCCCTCCCACACACACACACACACACACACACACACACACACACACACACGTACACACAGACATCGCGCGGCGCGCCTCTTTTTTGTCGCCTCTTCAGCAGCGCTGCAACACTCAGATCTTCTCAGTTTCTAGCCGATACTACATAAAAAATAACGCAAAATAACGCAGTAACGCATCATGTAGTAACGGTAACTGAGTTACTGAATATAAAAAATAACGCGTTAGATTACTAGTTACCGCCGATAGTAACGGCGTTACAGTAACGCGTTACTTTGTAACGCGTTAGTCCCAACACTGGGAATAAAATGAATATTTCACTATGATGGCGGAAGCGGGGATCAAACCTAGAACCCTCAAGTATTCCCACCAGTATAACCGTTGCTAGCGTTGGTTTTAGTCTTTGTTTTCTGACAGTACTGACAATAACCATGTGATTGTTGTGATATTGTACGCCATACTTGCCAACCCTCCCGAATTTTCGGGAGAGGCGCTGAATTTCGGGAGTCTCCCGGACAAATCCGGGAGGGTTGGCAAGTATGGTATTAGAACAATGAGACTGTATTCCTTTCTGGGCAGGGTGGGGGCTGTTTTCGTATTCAATAAGTTGTGTCTTTCCGTTTGGCTTTCAGACCGCTTCTAGATGCCGCTATTAACGAACTGTAGGACTGGTCTCCTAAAGCTTTAGTAAAACTTGATAATATTCCTATTCTGTCTAGATGGTCCTTCTTACACAACATATATGTCATCTGAAAGAATTTGGGATTGACCAGTAACTTTAATTCCCTGAGAGTAAGACTGGTCAGACGCAACAGGTTGTACTAATCATACTTGCCAACCCTCCCGAATTTTCCGGGAGACATTCCCGAAATTCAGCGCCTCTCCCGAAAACCTCCCGGGGACAAATATTCCCCCGAAAATCTCCCGATTTTCAACCGGAGCTGGAGGCCACGCCCCCTCCAGTGAGTGAGGACAGCCTTTTTTCACGACGGGAGGACAACAGGGTGACAAGAACTAAATCATCCAGACTAGAGATAAATTGTATTATTATTATGTTTATCTTACCTAAAAATAAATATATTTATTAATTAAAACAAAACAAAAAAAAACGAAATAAATTTGTACTATATTTTGCTAAAAACATCAAAATTAATTGTATTTTTATTTTTATTTTTTCTGACTCCTTTTTACATCCAGCCATTAGAGTTATACATTAAAATAAACATATTTGAAATAATTAATTTTAAATTATCATAATAATTCATTTAAAATGACCATATTTAATTATTAAAATAATTGCTTGTTTATCAACAACTTTAGCATTTTATTCATTACATTTTGAAGCTCTCAGAAGCCAAGTTATGTTATATTGCTTAATATTTATTTATGCAAGTTAGCTGTCAACATACTCCTCCCCTCTTAACCACGCCCTCAACCACGCCCTGCCCCACCCCCGACCACGCCCCCACCCCCACCTCCCGAAATCGGAGGTCTCAAGGTTGGCAAGTATGTTGTATGCAGGCATGACGTTCTTCTTCCTGAAAATAGCCTCATTTCTGTGTGAAATGTGTTGGTTAGAGATTTGTTATTGACATTGTCTATTCAGCTTTTATGGTCCCAGCACCTCAACCCATAGTCAGGGAGAGAGGAAGAGGACTACAGAATTTGGACCCTGATTGCAGTACCATTTCTGGCCACATTATTACATATGGCTCCTTTAATGGGATCGGAATTTTTCAGGTGCCTTCCAACTTTATTTTCAGAAATTTATTTTTTGCTGTGCTGTTATATTGTTATTGTTATGCTGTTTACAAATTAATTTTGCATTTCCTTTTGCTCAAACGTTTATAGTTTATTGAATATTTTGTATATATTGTACAGTGGGTGTGACTCTTTGGGCACCTAATGATTTGATCCCATTGCGATTTTGACAATTCGATACAGAATCGATTCTCCATTCAAACCGATTCTTGCAATCTATTATTTGGTATTATAATTATAACAAAACTTTTTAAAAACAGGTTAGAAAATCTCCTTCTGGTTGCATGGTGGTGGCCTAAGAATGTATTTTTTATGAAAATTGATTCTTATAAAAAAATTAAAAAAAACATTTCCTTTTTTAAATCGATTTTTTAAAATGATGAATCAATTTAGAATTGGAATGACTAAGAATCGTGATTCAAATGTGAATAAATGTTTTGTGCACCCCTAATTGTTGGCATTGTTTTATATTTTTGTTTTTGTATAAAATGTTCAAAAAGTTTTTTTTAAATCAAGATTATGTTTGACAAATTAATTATATATTTATATATATATATATATATATATATATATATATATATATAATTAATTTGTCAAACATTATTAATTATATTTATATATATATATATATATATAATTAATTTGTCAAACATAATCATGATTTTAAAAAAACAATTTATTTGTGAACATTGTATGTATATGTATATGTATATATATATATATATATATACATACATACAATGTTCACAAATAAATTGTTTATTTATATATATATATTTTATATATATATTTTGTATATATATATATACATACATAATTTTGTCGAACATTATAATCATGATTTAAAAAAAACAATTTATTTGTGAACATTGTATGTATATGTATATGTATATGTATATATATATATATATATATATACATACATACATACAATGTTCACAAATTGTTTTTTTATATATATATTTTATATATATATTTTTTATATATATATATACACATACATAATTTTGTCGAACATTATAATCATGATTTAAAAAAAACTATTTGTGAACATTGTATGTATATATATATGTATATGTATATATATATATATACATACATACAATGTTCACAAATAAATTGTTTTTTTTAAATACACATATATATATATATACATACATAATTTTGTCGAACATTATAATCATGATTTAAAAAAAACAATTTATTTGTGAACATTGTATGTATATATATATATATATATATATATATATATATACATACATACAATGTTCACAAATAAATTGTTTTTTTTTTAATTGAATAAATTTATTTGTGAACATTGTATGTATATATATATATATATATATATATATATATATATATATATATATACAATGTTCACAAATAAATTGTTTTTTTTAAAATCATGATTATAATGTTTGACAAATTATGTATGTATTTATATATATATATAAAATGTTTACAAATAAAGGTATTGAGTTTTTTTTTATTGTGATTATAATCATGTTTGATAAATTGAAAAAATTCAAGTAAAAAGTACTAGTATCAGTGGAACTGATCTTATATTTATAGTATCAGACTGATACCAGCAAGAAGACATGTTTTTGTTTTTTTCGCCAATTCATGACATCTTGTCTTTTGGAGCCTAAAATCATGCACTTCTGACAAAAAAGATGGTTGGTAAGCGCGCCATAGCACGCTATAAACGGTCCTTGTGTGCGATACCCTGAAAGACTTGGGCTCAGTGAGGAACAACTGCAGGAATATCAATCAAAGTCAGCATTTATTGAAAAGATCGCCATGATCATCTGCACACAAAACTAACCAAAGCCTGATGGAGAGTGAAGGCAAAAACAACAAAAAACTCCAACATCTTCACGTAGCCGCCGCACGGCTAACCGTCCATCAGTGCTGTTGGGGCGCGTGTCGGGAAAGGAAATGTGCTCTGGCGGCCCCTAGTGGCACGGGAGCCCGCTACTCGTCATCCCATGCTTGCTGCAGCAGGAAGTTGGCGGCCAAGTTTTCATTCTTCTCACAGGCGAAGTACGCCTGGATGACCAAGCCTTCTGGGAAGCCCAAAGCTTTTAACTAAACCACAAGGACGATACAAGACACACCTGCTTACTACATGTGGACTCAAGTACTGGGACAGCTTCACTTGGTTTGTGTGTTCTAGGGGTTGTCCTGGTACCAAAATGTATTTCATTACTTTTCTAAATAAAGGGGAGCACAAAAAATGTCGTTATTGGCTTTATTGTAACAAAAAAATGTTAAATGAAACATATGTTTATTATTGTCATTTAGTCCTTAAATAAAACTAGACAACTTGTCTTTTAGTAGTAAGTAAACAAACAAAGACTCCTAATTAGTCTGCAGTAACATATTGTGTCATTTATACACCTATTATTTTCTACACATTATGAGGGACAAACTGTAAAAATGGATTATTAACCCACTTATTCCATCCATCCATCCATCCATCTTCTTCCGCTTATCCGAGGTCGGGTCGCGGGGGCAGCAGCCTAAGCAGGGAAGCCCAGACTTCCCTCTCCCCAGCCACTTCGTCCAGCTCCTCCCGGGGGACCCCGAGGCGTTCCCAGGCCAGCCGGGAGACATAGTCTTCCCAACGTGTCCTGGGTCTTCCCCGCGGCCTCCTACCGGTGGGACGTGCCCTAAACACCTCCCTAGGGAGGCGTTCGGGTGGCATCCTGACCAGATGCCCGAACCACCTCATCTGGCTCCTCTCCATGTGGAGGAGCAGCGGCTTTACTTTGAGCTCCCCCCGGATGACAGAGCTTCTCACCCTATCTCTAAGGGAGAGACCCACCACCCGGCGGAGGAAACTCATTTCAGTACCCGTGATCTTGTCCTTTCGGTCATAACCCAAAGCTCATGACCATAGGTGAGGATGGGAACGTAGATCGACCGGTAAATTGAGAGCTTTGCCTTCCGGCTCAGCTCCTTCTTCACCACAACGGATCGATACAGCGTCCGCATTACTGAAGACGCCGCACCGATCCGCCTGTCCATCTCACGATCCACTCTTCCCCCACTCGTGAACAAGACTCCGAGGTACTTGAACTCCTCCACTTGGGGCAAGATCTCCTCCCCAACCCGGAGATGGCACTCCACCCTTTTCCGGGCGAGAACCATGGACTCGGACTTGGAGGTGCTGATTCTCATCCCAGTCGCTTCACACTCGGCTGCGAACCGATCCGGTGAGAGCTGAAGATCCTGGCCAGATGAAGCCATCAGGACCACATCATCCGCAAAAAGCAGAGACCTAATCCTGCAGCCACCAAACCGGATCCCCTCAACGCCTTGACTGCGCCTAGAAATTCTGTCCATAAAAGTTCAGAACAGAATGGGTGACAAAGGGCAGCCTTGGCGGAGTCCAACCCTCACTGGAAACGGCAATGCGGACCAAGCTCTGGCACTGATCATACAGGGAGCGGACTGCCACAATCAGACAGTCCGATACCCCATACTCTCTGAGCACTCCCCACAGGGACACGGTCGAATGCCTTCTCCAAGTCCACAAAGCACATGTAGACTGGTTGGGCAAACTCCCATGCACCCTCAAGGACCCTGCCGAGAGTATAGAGCTGGTCCACAGTTCCACGACCAGGACGAAAACCACACTGTTCCTCCTGAATCCGAGGTTCGACTATCCGGCGTAGCCTCCTCTCCAGTACACCTGAATAGACCTTACCGGGAAGGCTGAGGAGTGTGATCCCACGATAGTTAGAACACACCCTCCGGTTCCCCTTTTTAAAGAGAGGAACCACCACCCCGGTCTGCCAATCCAGAGGTACTACCCCCGATGTCCACGCGATGCTGCAGAGTCTTGTCAACCAAGACAGCCCCACAGCATCCAGAGCCTTAAGGAACTCCGGGCGGATCTCATCCACCCCCGGGGCCTTGCCACCGAGGAGCTTTTTAACTACCTCAGCAACCTCAGCCCCAGAAATAGGAGAGCCCACCACAGACTCCCCAGGCACTGCTTCCTCATAGGAAGACGTGTTGGTGGGATTGAGGAGGTCTTCGAAGTATTCCCTCCACCGATCCACAACTTCCGCAGTCGAGGTCAGCAGAACACCATCCTCACCATACACGGTGTTGGTAGTGCACTGCTTCCCCTTCCTGAGGCGGCGGATGGTGGTCCAGAATCGCTTCGAAGCCGTCCGGAAGTCGTTTTCCATGGCCTCCCCGAACTCCTCCCATGTCCGAGTTTTTGCCTCCGCGACCGCTGAAGCCGCACACCGCTTGGCCTGTCGGTACCTGTCCGCTGCCTCAGGAGTCCTATGAGCCAAAAGAACCCGATAGGACTCCTTCTTCAGCTTGACGGCATCCCTCACCGCCGGTGTCCACCAACGGGTTCTAGGATTACCGCCACGACAGGCACCAACTACCCACTTATTCATTTACTGTTAATATCTGCTTATTTTCTCTTTTAACATGTTCTATCTACACTTCTGTTCAAATGTAATAATCACTTATTCTTCTCTTCTTTCATACTTGACATTAGTTTTGGATGATACCACACATTTAGGTATGGATGTGATACCAAGTAGTTACAGGATCATACATTGGTCATATTCAAAGTCCTCATGTGTCCAGGCACATATTTAATGAGTTTATAATTTAATATGAATTTTTAAAAAAAAGGAAAAAAGATCAATGTAGTATCAACTAGATACGGTATCATTACAGTGGATGTCAGGTGTAGATCCACCCATGGCGTTTGTTTACATTGTGACGGCGGTGAGCTATTGTATCCTCCTGCAGTGTGTAGTGAAGCACGTTTAGCTATTCCTCGTCCTCCAGTGATAATGATACTTGTAAGAAACGTACTTTGTCACCATGGAGAAGAGGATTAGTGATTTAGAAGTAGCTAAAACACTGTGGATGGACGTTAGCCGCTAACGAGCTAGCCATGTCTTAAAGCAGCTCTTCCTGAGGGTGTTTCAGTGTTATAACTTCACCTTTATCTTGACTTTTTACACCAAAATGCGTCCGTTCTGCCTTTTCTGTCTACACACTGTGTCTGCTTGTACTAACCCCGTTTCCATATGAGTTGGGAAATGGTGTTAGATGTAAATATAAACGGAATACAATGATTTGCAAATCCTTTTCAAGCCATATTCAGTTGAATATGCTACAAAGACAACATATTTGATGTTCAAACTCATAAACTTTATTTTTATTTTGCAAATAATAATTAACTTGGCTGCAACACGTGCCAAAGTAGTTGGGAAAGGGCATGTTCACCACTGTGTTACCCGGCCTTTCCTTTTAACAACACTCAGTAAAGGTTTGGGAACTGAGGAGACACATTTTTTGAAGCTTCTCAGGTGGAATTCTTTCCCATTCTTGCTTGATGTACAGCTTAAGTTGTTCAACAGTCCGGGGGTCTCCCTTCTGCTATTTTAGGCTTCACATTTTCAATGGGAGACAGATCTGGACTACAGGCAGGCCAGTCTAGTACCTGCACTCTTTTACTATGAAGCCACATTGGCATTGTCTTGCTGAAATAAGCAGGGGCGTCCATGGTAACGTTGCTTGGATGGCAACATATGTTGCTCCAAAACCTGTATGTACCTTTCATTATTAATGGCGCCTTCACAGATGTGTAAGTTACCCATGTCTTGGGCACTAATACACCCCCATACCATCACACATGCTGACTTTTACACTTTGCGCCTATAACAATCCGGATGGTTCTTTTTCCTCTTTGGTCCGGAGGACACAACGTCCACAGTTTTCAAAAACAATTTGAAATGTGGACTCGTCAGAACACTTTTCCACTTTGTATCAGTTCATCTTAGATGAGCTCAGGCCCAGCGAAGCCGATGGCGTTTCTGGGTGTTGTTGATAAAACGGTTTTCGCCTTGCATAGGAGAGTTTTAACTTGCACTTACAGATGTAGCAACAAATTGTAGTTACTGACAATGGGTTTCTGAAGTGTTCCTGAGCCCATGTGGTGATATCCTTTACACACTGATGTCGCTTGTTGATGCAGTACAGCCTGAGGGATGGAAGGTCACGGGCTTAGCTGCTTACGTGCAGTGATTTCTCTCTGATGATATTACGGAGCGTAGATGGTGAAATCCCGAAATTCCTTGCAATAGCTGGTTGAGAAAGGTTTTTTCTTAAACTGTTCAACAATTTGCTCAGGCATTTGTTGGCAAAGTGGTGACCCTCGCCCCGTCCTTGTTTGTGAATGACTGAGCATTTCATGGCATCTACTTTTATACCCAATCATGGCACCCACCTGTTCCCAATTAGCCTGCACACCTGTGGGATGTTCCAAATAAGTGTTTGATGAGCATTCCTCAACTTTATCAGTATTTATTGCCACCTTTCCCAACTTCTTTGTCACGTGTTGCTGGCATCAAATTCTAAAGTTAATGATTATTTGCAACAAAATAATAAAGTTTATGAGTTTGAACATCAAATATGTTGTCTTTGTAGCATATTCAACTGAATATGGCTTGAAAAGGATTTGCAAATCATTGTATTCCGTTTATATTTACATCTAACACCATTTCCCAACTCATATGGAAACGGGGTTTGTAAGTACTCTGTGTGTGTGCGCTGCCCAACATGCTCCTCTGCTCCTAAAAGCAGCAATGTCACCACGTGACGACGCGCCGTCATGCCCGGGAAGCGGTACTTTTCAAACATTAGTACTGCGGTACTATACTAGTAGCGGTATACGCTACAAGCCTAGTGTGTTCTTTACTGACCCTCTCGATGGCCTCCTTCTCCTGCGGGGTGACCTGGATGTAGTTGGAGCGGGACGACCCCCGGGGTTCGGCGCCCTCGCCCCCGCCCTGAGGCTCGTTCAGCATCTGGACAAAGCGCTCCTGGTGCTGCGTGATTTGCTGCGTGACAACAAGCACGTGTGAGGTGACGTCGGAGGGGGCGTGGCCACTAGCGGGCTAACCTGCAGCAGCTGCGGGTTGTCTCGACCCAGTTGCTGCAGCAGGGCGGGCAGCAGGGCCGGGTTCTGCTGGATGATCTGCCTCATCTGCTGGAACTGAGGCTGGTTCCTTAGGAACTCCAGAGGGTTCCCTGTGGACGGAGAGCCCGCGCTAGCAGGGGCGGGCTGGCTGCCAGACGACGTGCCTGATGAAGTTGAACACAGTAACACTTCCGTTATTACAATACAAGCAAACATGTGACTGGACATATCCTGGAAGATGATTTCTGAGTTGTTTTCCCCATATGTCAAAGGAAATCATCTGTTCCGATGTCAAACTGTGGCCAGCATACACTATCAACTGTAAGGACAACATTTTATCATTGAAGTGTAAAAAGCAGTTAAGCACTGTTTTACTTCTTAAAGGGGAACTGCACTTTTTGGGAATTTGGCCTATTGTTCACAATCATTATGAGAGACAAGAACACATCTTTTTTTGGTGGGGCGAGTCACTGTTGTAGCCTTCAAAACCCTACAACGTTTTATATACACACTGCAAGTGTGTATATATATATATATATATATATATATATATAGAAAGACAGAAACGTGTGAACTCGTTGGGAGTTTCCTCCTCTCCCAGCTCGCTAGCCTCAATCTGAACCTTGGTATTTACCATGATGACGGACTGGCAGTGTGTCGCGCCTCGCCAAGGAGCAGCGAGAATACCAAGAAGCGCATATGCCAAATTTTCAAAGAGAACGGCCTACGGATCACGATTGAAGCCAACAAGCAAACCGTCAACTTCCTTGACGTCACTTTCAACCTGAGAAATAACAGCTACCAACCATTCACGAAACCCAACACAACACTCCAATACGTGCACCATGACAGCAACCACCCACCCACCACCACGAAAAGAATACCTACCGGAATCAATAAAAGGCTATCGATGCTGTCATCTAGCAAAGCTGAATTTGACCAAGCAACCCCCCCGTACCAAAAAGCCCTTGATGAAAGCAGATACAATTTCACCCTCACCTATGAACCCACGCCAGGAAACCAGCCAAAAAAGAACAGAAAACGAAACGACATCATCTGGTACAACCCCCCATACAGCAAAAACGTCTCAACGAACATTGGACACAAATTCCTCACTCTGATTGACAAACACTTTCCCAAAGACAACACCCTAAGAAAAGTATTCAACAAGAACAACATTAAATTGAGCTACAGCTGCATGAACAATATACGACAAATCATCTCAAACCACAACAAAACAATTGCAAATGAGCCGTCGGCCCCCAGACAGAGCGACTCCAAAACCAACAAAGACTGTAACTGTCGAAAGAAACCTGATTGCCCTCTCAACGGGGGGTGCTTACAAACATCAGTTGTCTACCAATCTAAGGTAATACGCAAGGACATTAACACATCCGACACATATGTAGGATTAACCGAGGGAGAATTCAAAACCAGATGGAACAATCACAAGGCTTCTTTCAGGAACAAAAACTTGCGAAATACCACAGAACTCAGCAAACACATTTGGGACCTCAAAGACAATAATGTTGAATATTCAATAACATGGCAAATTCTTGCATCCAGCACACCTTACAATAGTGGTAATAAAAGATGCAACCTATGCTTGAAAGAGAAACTGTTTATTATTTACCGTCCAGACCTGTCATCCCTCAACAAGCGCAGCGAAATTGTAACAGCATGCCGCCATAGACGGAAACACCTCCTAGGTAACACATGAGCCAATCACCACGCCCCTAGGCCAGCCTGTACCCACCCACTCTGTGCCCTATATAAACCACGGTATGCGAATGCTCCCATTAAAATCTCCTGATGATTGAGGGTACCCCCCCTCATGAAACAGGCCTGTAGAGATGAAATAGTCTTGTGATTTTTTTTCCCACACATACATATATATATATATATATTTATATTAGGGATGTCCCGATCCAGGTTTTTGCACTTCCGATCCGATACCGATATTGTTTTTGCACTTCCGATCCGACACCGATACCGACCGATACCGATACTGACCGATACTGGCCTATCCGAGCATGTATTAAAGTTTAAAGTTATTTAGCCTACTTAGTTGTCAGAATCATGTTGAAAAGGGTTTTAGTACTCTTGATAACAACTAGCCAGCTGAATTAGGGGAGTGTGAATAATACACAATGGTTGGTAACAAGAAACTGACCTGTTTATTCAAGGATAAACACAAAATAAACAAAATTATACATGACAAACAGAAATGGCTTCATTGAAACTAGGGCTGGGCGATATGGCCTTTTTTTAATATTGCCATATTTTAAGGCCATATTGCGATACACGATATATATCTGGATATTTTGCCTTAGCCTTGAATGAACACTTGATGCATATAATCACAGCAGTATGATGATTCTATGTGTTTTGATTGATTGATTGAGACTTTTATTAGTAGGTTGCACAGTGAAGTACATATTCCGTACAATTGACCACTAAATGGTAACACCCCAATAAGTTTTTATACTTAAATTGATTCATGATACAGATATATACTATCAGATATATACTATCATCATAATACAGTCATCACACAAGATAATCACATTGAATTATTTACATTATTTATAATCCAGGGTGTGGAGGGTAAGTGTCAAAAAGACAGCCAAAAGAGTTTGATATGAGAATAAATCTAAAGTTAAAATATAGGGTAGAAATGCACCCATTTGCAGGAAATATAGTCTTGATTTTCAAAATGGTCTTTCAAGGCTTGCATGTCTACATTAAAACATTCTTCTTCATACTGCATTAATATATGCTACTTTTAAACTTTCATGCAGAGAAGGAAATCACAACTAAAAAAAAAAAATCACTATTTTTTTCATACGGTGTTGACGTGGAAATGTTTGCCTCGGCATTTTGATGGTGTGGACGTGTGGCACCGAATGGAGATAAGCGTCTCGACGGACGCTACAATATTTGAACAATGATGACGAAAACTGTTTTCTCTGTCGTGTCCGTGTGTCGAAAATTGTTACGCGCTTATTTTTTTATTTGATTTTGTGCGTGGCGTAGATTTGCCGTGCGCAGAGTACGTTTGATCAGGCTTAGCGGCTGCGCTAGCATCACAGCTAACGTTAGCCATGCTGCTACCTCTCTGCTGGGAGAGGACGTATACGTATGTGACGTATGACGTGACAGTATGTGACGTGTGTAAGAAGGTGCTCTTGCTGTCTGTGAGAGGGAGACACAGGAAAGAGTGGGAAGAGCCTGTCGTGTAATGCCAGCAGCTAAAAGCAACTGCGTGAGAATCCATATACCTGTGGATGTGTTGAAGGTGTGCTGGAAAATGCGGAACGGAAATTAGGGAGCAGCAGAAAAGTGGAATGTATTATTTAAATCTGTGCGTTGGAAAACATGGACCGGAGTTTTTTTTTTTAAAATGGATCTGGATCGGCATTTTCCCATGCCTTGCCGATACGCATTTTTTGGCAAATATCGGCGGCCGATCCGATCCAAATATCGGATCGGGACATCCCTAATATATGTATATATATATTATGCAGTAACAGACACTTTCATAACAATATATAATATGAACAATATTTACCATATTTTGGTAATTTTAATAATTGCCGGCCTAAATCTTCGGCCCATTTATTTGTTTCCATAGCAACAAATGTTTGTTCCTACTTTCGAAAACAAATGGGCGTGTTTTCTAATTATTCAGATTATTTTTTTAAATTGTTTACAAAAACTGAGGTACGGAGCAGTTGAGCAAGTCCCTCAGGTGCAGGGGCCCTATTGAAATTGCTGTGTTTTTTCTTCCATCCCTTATTGTGCATGAAAAATCGCCATATTTTGCAGGCGCGTCAGTTATGGCAACATTTGTTATATTTTTGGGGTCCCGAACAGGCCATTTCAAAAATTGGCTCTCTCCCGTTACCTTTAAAATTAGAAAAAGTTACCCCCTTCCCACCAATTTCACGCAAAGTCACAGGAGACGTCTATCATGACAGGATGCACATATAAGTCTCAGGAACCTATACCTAAAAAAAAAAAAGGGATTTCGCCTGCCATTTTTCGTTAAATTTTCAGGACTTATGCAGATCCCAAATACAGATCAGCAGGTGCCAGAAGGTAAGAAAAGTTGCCTTTGCATAATATTGCGAAACAAAACAGCAGATAATATGTCTTACCTTATACACACACCATAATACTACTCCTATGTTGATGCACAGTACAATCCATCATAGCTTACCAAAGTCCTACTAAAACATTTTTGATGGATTTTTGAGCGCCTTGTGTATTGTTCTATATTTTCAATGGAACATATAAAATGTTGGTGGTGTTTACTCGAGTCATATTGCAGTCTAAACGTATCTCTTATGTGTGACTGCCATCTACTGGCCACACTTATCATTTCACCATGTACCAAATAAAATAGCTTTGAGGTCGGTTAGCACAACTAAAATTATTCCATACATTAGGCGCGTTATAAGGCGAGATTTAAGTGTGACTTATAGTCATACTTGCCAACCTTGAGACCTCCAATTTCGGGAGGTGGGGGGTGGGTGCGGGGGGCGTGGTTAAGAGGGGAGGAGTATATTTACAGCTAGAATTCACCAAGTCAAGTATTTCATATATATATATATATATATATATATATATATATATATATATATATATATATATATATATATATATATATATCCCTGCGACTTTGAAGGGAATAAGCGGTAGAAAATGGATGGATGGATGGATATATATCCCTGCGACCCCGAAGGGAATAAGCGGTAGAAAATGGATGGATGGATGGATATATATATATATATATAAGAAATAATTGACTTTCAGTGAATTCTAGCTATATATATATATATATATATATATATATATATATATATATATAAATAAAAGAAATACTTGAATTTCAGTGTTCATTTATTTACACATATACACACACATAACACTCATCTACTCATTGTTGAGTTAAGGGTTGAATTGTCCATCCTTGTTCTATTCTGTCACTATCTTTCTAACCATGCTGAACACCCTCTCTGATGATGCATTGCTGTGTGGCACGCACAAAAGCGTTTTCATCAAATGCACTAGATGGCAGTATTGTCCTGTTTAAGAGTGTCACAACATTGCTGTTTACGGCAGACGGACTGCTTTACTGTAGACGTTCTTTATATTATGGGAAAGCGGACTCAGGTCCGCATGGAGCTGGAGGGGGCGTGGCCTCCAGCTACCGCCTGAATTTCGGGAGATTTTCGGGAGAAAATTTGTTCCGGGAGGTTTTCGGGAGAGGCGCTGAATTTCGGGAGTCTCCCGGAAAATCCGGGAGGGTTGGCAAGTATGCTTATAGTCCTGAAAATAGGGTACATTTGAACACCTATTTGTGGACCTTAACATGCACGAAAACTGCCCATAGGTATGGCGAAAAATTTTATTTTTGGGGGATCCTGAAATTTCTAGGGCACCGGGAAGGACATGACCGCAAGCGTCACGCGTGCCGTGAACACTGCGGTGCAACAGGGGCGAGGGACGGTTCAACGCTGATTTACATTTTTTTTGTAGTTGGCCAGACTTTTAAGAGAGAGGAAGACGAAGAAAGAAGTAGCATACCTGCCAACTTTTGAAATCAGAAAAACCTAGTAGCCAGGGTCCAGGGGCCGCAGGCCCCGGTAGGTCCAGGACAAAGTCCTGGTGGGGGGTTCAGGCTTCGCCCCCCGACGCAAAATGATTATTAGCATTCAGACAGGTTAAAATGTTGCTAAAACCATCACTTTTCTATCAGTCACAGTGACTTTTCAAAACAAAAATATTACAGCAAAAATCATATGGGTTGATTGACATGTTTATTCTGTAAGCTAACTTCAATAGTTTGAAATTATTTTGACAGTTAATGCCAGTTATCCTGTCAACCTTTCACAAGACTTCAATTTGTTAATTGAAAGTATAAACACTTTTTACAGTAAACAAATGGTAAAACGTACTAAACAATTCCATTAAAAAAAAAATTGGTGTCATTATTAACTTTCTGTCCAAGCTTGTATAATCTACTGCCTTGTTCAATTGTAAAAAATATTCTGTGCCTAAAATTCACATTTCTATCACAATTATCATACTGTAAACATGGTAAGCTAACTTCATTAAAATTAATAGTCCTGTCAATAGCATGGAATTACAATTCAAATGTAGTTTTTATGTAAGCCTTTCAAAAGAATTCAAAATGTGAAAAATTAATGAAAATTAATTGAAGCCATCAGACACTTGAAAAGTGGCACATCACATCTCTAATGTAATCATTTGAACTTTTCAACAGAAATAGCACTGCAAAAATATTAAGGACATACTTCTGTATTTTGGTAGTTATGCTGTCAACATTTAACAAGATTTCTTCAACTTGGACTTGAAAGCATAAATAGTATAAACACTTTTAACAGTATAACAGTACTAAACAATTACAATAGATAACATTGGTGTCATTACCTTTTTGTGGCTAAAATCCGAAAAACGTTGAAAGTTTTCCACTTGTATCGCTAGCAACGGCATTAGACTTGTGTTTTTTTGTCCCAAAGTGGTCTTTTACATCGCTAATTCCTCCGTGTCCGATCGAAAAATCTTGTCTGCACAAGGTGCAATTCGCGTAGTTTTCACCCTTTTTGGAACGGATAATTATTCCCGGATAGGCTTTTGAATATTCTTCACGGAATGACTGCAGTTTTCTTTTCGGTTTAAGACTCGTATGCGATTTTTCTCCGGCTGATTCCATGATCGTTCGCTCGTTTGGAAACAATGGCAACTGGTGCTTGGCAGCGGTGCTATAAATAGCCTCGCGGAATGGCTCGATAGGAAGTTACGGGAAGCAGGTCGAATGTCATTGTTGTTACGCGATTTCGTGAATAAAACTTTTTTTTAAATTTTTTTTTTTTTAATTAATGAAAAACCGTATTTTTTAATCACTGCAACCGTAACCCGGAATAGGTTGATGAAAACCGTACGAATTACGGGAAAACCAGAGTAGTTGGCAGGTATGAAGTAGTGTTGCATCTCTTACGAGTGGCGGCTGCTGTTGGCGGCTGTGAAGGTTGCGGGGTTGGGGCTGCTTGGTCAGATGGAGCGTCACTGGGCGGAGCGTCACTGGGCGGCGCGTCACTGGGCGGTGCGTCACTGGCCGGAGCATCACGGGGAGGAGCGTCACGGGGCAGAGCGTCACGGGGCAGAGCGTCGCTTGCTTCGGTGGGGATACCCTGCGGCACGTAAACATGTTCTGCTCACTCCGGTGGCTCAGGATGGCAAGCGAAGACCAATATGGCGGCCGACTCACCATCAGTAAATACTCCACTGCCCGGTCTGGGTTGTTGTAGCTGGCTTGGAGAGCCGACACCACCGCCTCCCGCTCGTAGCCCATGGACATGATCTCCGACACCAGGTTCTCGTAGGCCTGGCCCGTCACTGCATGGAAGGGGAGCGAGAGCGCGATGATGCATGCTGGGTAAACAAGCTGTCAGTCACGACATTTGACCTCACCAAGTATGGACGCCGCTTCCTCCAGCAGACCCAGCTCATCCACCAGGCTAACACACACAAACACCACATAAACGACTACAACATCGTAACACTCCTTACTTCTTGCTCCATAAGCAGTAACATTTTCTCTTCAAAGTAATCCAACCTGGAAGCGGCCGACGGGACGGGTGTTGTACTCTCAGCTTCCTCCTTTGGCTTGTCCTCCGCCTGCTCGGCCGGGGTCGTCGGGGCGTCGGTCGAGGAGGGCGCGGCGGTGGCCGTGGCGGAGGAGGCCGGCACCGGAGAGGTGTCTTCGGGAGAAGTCGTGGGGGTGTTTTCCGGCGCTGGGGGAGGCGTCTCTGACGACTGCGGGGTGGGCGTGGGTGCAGGCGCCTTGAGTGTTGCCGGCGAGGGTTCTGGTGTTGGGACGCTGGCCGCTGCTGACGAGGAGGAAGGGGTAGAGGAGGGCGGAGCTGGCTGCGGTGTCAACTTAGGGGATGTTTGAGGGGGAGGGGCTGCTTTAGGCTACAAACACACAATAACAGAAAAATATAGAAATGAATGATTAAATAACACACAGTACAACCCTGCTAGTTGCAGGGATGTACTAGTTTGACCATCATTCACAACCCTTGTGTAAGACAACACGTATGTTTCATGCATTCTAATTTGTAAATAAACAATAGCAAACGTCAGCTAACAATAGAGTCAATTGGAGTTGCTCTATTCTGCCTATAAAGTGCTCTAAAAAACATTCAAAATCCTCCATCATCGTTTTATATACAAGCTGTAAGAATATACAGTACAGGCCAAAAGTTTGGACACCTTCTCATTCAATCTTTACTTTGGGTATTTACATTGTAGATTCCATCCATCCATCCATCTTCTTCCGCTTATCTGAGGTCGGGTCGCGGGGGCAGCAGCCTAAGCAGGGAAGCCCAGACTTCTCTCTCCCCAGCCACTTCGTCCAGCTCCTCCCGGGGGATCCCGAGGCGTTACCAGGCCAGCCGGGAGACATAGTCTTCCCAACGTGTCCTGGGTCTTCTTCGTGGCCTCCTACCGGTCGGACGTGCCCTAAACACCTCCCTAGGGAGGCGCTCGGGTGGCATCCTGACCAGATGCCCGAACCACCTCATCTGGCTCCTCTCCATGTGGAGGAGCAGTGGCTTTACTTTGAGCTCCTCCCGGATGGCAGAGCTTCTCACCCTATCTCTAAGGGAGAGCCCCGCCACCCGGCGGAGGAAACTCATTTGGGCCGCTTGTACCCGTGATCTTGTCCTTTCGGTCATAACCCAAAGCTCATGACCATAGGTGAGGATGGGAACGTAGATCGACCGGTAAATTGAGAGCTTTGCCTTCCGGCTCAGCTCCTTCTTCACCACAACGGATCGATACAGCGTCCGCATTACTGAAGACGCCGCACCGATCCGCCTGTCCATCTCACGATCCACTCTTCCCTCACTCGTGAACAAGACTCCGAGGTACTTGAACTCCTCCACTTGGGGCAAGATCTCCTCCCCAACCCGGAGATGGCACTCCACCCTTTTCCGGGCGAGAACCATGGACTTGGACTTGGAGGTGCTGATTCTCATCCCAGTCGCTTCACACTCGGCTGCGAACCGATCCAGTGAGAGCTGAAGATCCTGGCCAGATGAAGCCATCAGGACCACATCATCTGCAAAAAGCAGAGACCTAATCCTGCAGCCACCAAACCGAATCCCCTCAACGCCTTGACTGCGCCTAGAAATTCTGTCCATAAAAGTTATGAACAGAATGGGTGACAAAGGGCAGCCTTGGCGGAGTCCAACCCTCACCGGAAACTTGTCCGACTTACTGCCGGCAATGCGAACCAAGCTCTGACACTGATCATACAGGGAGCGGACCGCCACAATCAGACAGTCCGAAACCCCATATTCTCTGAGCACTCCCCACAGGACTTCCCGAGGGACACGGTCGAATGCCTTCTCCAAGTCCACAAAGCACATGTAGACTGGTTGGGCAAACACCCATGCACCCTCAAGGACCCTGCCGAGAGTATAGAGCTGGTCCACAGTTCCACGACCAGGACGAAAACCACACTGTTCCTCCTGAATCCGAGGTTCGACTATCCGGCGTAGCCTCCTCTCCAGTACACCTGAATAGACCTTACCGGGAAGGCTGAGGAGTGTGATCCCACGATAGTTAGAACACACCCTCCGGTTCCCCTTTTTAAAGAGAGGAACCACCACCCCGGTCTGCTAATCCAAAGGTACTGCCCCCGATGTCCACGCGATGCTGCAGAGTCTTGTCAATCTACATTGTAGATTGTCACATTAAAACTATGAATGAACACATGTGGAGTTATGTACTTAACAAAAAAAAAGGTGACATAACTGAAAACATGTTTTATATTCTAGTTTCTTCAAAATAGCCACCCTTTGCTCTGATTACTGCTTTGCTCACTCTTGGCATTCTCTCCATGAGCTTCAAGCACACCTGTGAAGTGAATATATATATATATAAATATATATACATATACACATACATACATACTAGAGATGCGCGGATAGGCAATTATTTCATCCGCAACCGCATCAGAAAGTCGTCAACCATCCGCCATCCACCGGATGTAACATTTGATCAGAACCGCACCCGCCCGTTGTTATATATCTAATATAGACGATGCAAGGCATTAGTGAGGTTATAAAGCTTTTGCCTGTTAAAGAAAGGAGACCGATCCAATGCAGCACAGACATTCGCGTGCCACGCTGTCACGACCCAGACGCACACCAGTGCGCAATCATATGGGAGCCGCGCTGAGCGCACCTCCAAGCGCGTCTCGCTGCCGGCGACGGCCGGGTATGGGCCCGACGCTCCAGCGCCATCCATTTTTAGGGCTAGTTGATTCGGCAGGTGGGTTGTTACACACTCGTTAGCGGGTTCCGACTTCCATGGCCACCGTCCTGCTGTCTATATCAACCAGGGTGAGCCCCACCCCTTTCGTGAGCGCACTGCGCGCGGAGTGACCCCTGTTACGAGCCCCCGGCCACGGGGGTGGCGGGCAGGTAAGCTGCTTACCTGCTGCGCGTGACGCCGGCCGCGGCGAAGGCGGACGAGGCGGGGTGTCGGTGCGGTGGGCGCGGTGGTGACCCCGGACGTGCGTCGGGCCCTTCTCGCGGATCGCCTCAGCTACGGCTCCCGGTGGGGCCCTCTCGGGGGAAGGGGCCTCGGTCCCGGACCCCGGCGAGGCGTCCCTTCTCCGCTCCGTAAAAGTGTCCATCTCTTTTTTTTTTTCTTCTTCTGTTGTGGCATATGCTGCAGGTGCCTGCTCGTTTTTCGTATGTGGGTAACAACATTTAACTATGTATATATATTTCCCAATTGGTTTAACTGCCACCCGCCTGAATCTATTTAAAATCTAATTTTTTTTATTTCAACCGCCCGACCCGACCCGACCCGCGGATAAAATCTAATTTTTTTTAATTTCATCCGCCCGATCCGCGGATAATCCGCGGACTCCGCGGTTGTGCCCGCAAACCGCACATCTCTAATACATACATTTATATATATTCAGGTCACAAAATATAAATGGAGTATTGTTGGCTGTTTTTGTAAGTTTTTTTAGAGGTCTTTATGGACGCAGCGCTCGAATTTTACGGCGACCGCCCTCGTCATTTGTCTTAATGCCCAAAAAATGTACCAACATTTGCGGCAAGAACATGCCGTTGACTTTTTACTTGTTAATGGACAAGGGATGTAACAGTAAACGGTATAATGATAATTTGCGATAATTACCGACGGTTAGTAATACCATTTAATTTTTTTAATGACCGAAAAACCGTCATGTATCAATGCATTTTCGGCAAAAGGAAGTCAGGCGCATGCGTACGAGCGTTGTTTGGCTTGATAATCATGGCGGACCAGCGACACAGACTTTGCTGCGGAGATTTCCCCTCGGAGTAAACGTCATTTTCCCTCGCTTCCCGACGTGCGTTTAAGAGCGCACTGCTGTGTTTAGATGGAGACAGGTGTGGACAATATTGGAGACAAACGCACTTTTCCCCACACTAAAGGTATACAGCGAAGGAGAAAACTATTTGATGTTTTGCAGCAGGCGATGTGTCGTGAATTGTTTATAAAGTCTTTACTTTGTTGACCGGGATGTTCACTACTCCTTTATTTAACTGCAAATTGTATCAGTGTTCAAATAACATCAATACTAGCTATAATGTTTTGTCATCTAATCGAATTCAACGCAGGCGGTGAAGATTGTTTATTCGATGTGTGAGGTATCACTCCTGGGTTTTTTGTTGTTGACCAAACTGTTGTCCTGAGACACTAGGGAGGCGTCAGAGAAGAATGAAGCTTGTTTATTAGACTTCATCTTCATTAGTCAAAGTGCTTTGTGTTTTATTTTGATATCAGAAAGTAAACACAAGGTTTTGTTTACATCAATTGTGTTTTTTTTCATGTCACTTTCAAAAATAGTTCATGTGGCATCATTTTCTTAATGTGTTATTGTGTATAGTTAAGTCTTATACGACATATTTCTGCTCAAACTCATTTTGGATCTGTCTCGATACATCATCTACATCTGGGGTGTCCAAACTTTTTCCACTGAGGGCCGCACACTGACAAATCAAAGCAATCGGGGGCCATTTTGATATTTGTTATTTTAAAAACCAATACAATATGTGCATAACAAATATACATGTAGGCCTCCACTCAGGCTTGATCCCGGGGACCCCAAAGGGTTTTGGTCAAAAAAATATAAAAAATGTGTCATTATTCAGTATTATTATTTGTATTATTATTCAAGTTTTAAATCTCTAGATCAACATTAGGTCTATCTGTCAATATAATGTTTTTAAAGATTTAAGTTGTATGCTCTTTTTGTCAAAGAAAACCCTGTTTTTTTATGGAAAAAACAGAAAATATGCAATATTTTCAACCAATAATTTTTTTAAAGTGGAATATTTAAGATTACCGGGTGTATAATAATTTGAGCCTTAAAAAAGGTCAATAACTTGTAGCCGAGCTAAATTTTATTCTATTTTATTTTAATTTTGGTCATTTATTCACATCATTTTTTGTGGTGAACTTCCCCAAAAGTGTTTCTCATTGTAAATAGGTTCCACTCTATTATTTTCCATTACATACCTTTTTGTTTCCCTGGGGGGTGATTTGGCGTTGCACCTTTGTGAGCAGCTTCAGTGAGCACTGACGCTCGGAGCTGGTAAGTCACGTTTATGTCTCTCTCCCTTTGTTTTTTTATAAACTTTTTGGTTGTCGTTCTTAAAAGTGTTTTGTGGGAATGCACACTGTCTTGTGACTTGTTGGTGGGCATGCGGGTTGAATTCCTGAATGTTGGTTGTTGAATTAGTGACAAAAAAATGACTTTTGTATGCTAAATGATGTGTGGATTAGCCTATTGCTAGCGGCAGTTGTTGCGGGGTTTCCTAGTCTCGTAAGTTTACGCACGGGTCAGGGGCTCTGCTGTGTGTCTGTGTGGACATCTTGTGTGCCGCTCTAGCATTAATATGAGTGTGTATTATTTTCTTCTTTATTTTTTAGTGGAGAGAGATCCCTTTTGCCGTGGACTGTGTGTGACGCCCCGTTGTTTTTGTTTCTATTCAAAAAAGGTATGTCTGTTATGAGGTTTTTTTGGCATAGTTTATTGTATAAAAAATATAAAAAGAGTCGATGTGGGTGGGAAAGATGAGGTGTATTACTGCACATTTTAAGGATCATTTTTCTTAATATATATTGTTATTTGCTGAAGTATATATTTTATATACTCTGTTTTATTTAATTAATTTATTTGAGACTATTTTATGCTTTATTTACCTTTTCATTATTATTATTATTATTACTATTTTAGTTATTATTATTATTATTATTACTTCCACATTAAGAATACATAATTGAAGTCAGTGAGCACTGACGCTCGGAGCTGTGGAGAGAGATCCCTTTTGCCGTGGACTGTGTGTGACGCCCCGTTGTTTTTGTTTCTATTCAAAAAAAGGTGAATAAATCCTCCATGATTCAGCTCCTGTGTGTGCACCTCACTACAAGATACACAACGCAGATCAGTGACTGTTACAAACTCATAACACCATTGATTTTAATTCATTATTATTTTTTGAGCAATGACACTTAAAAACAATTCACACTGAAATTATTGGGGATCCAAAAGGGTCCTACTCATTAAAGTGTTAAAAAAATAAATTACACATTTTTTTTACTGTTTACTTTTAACACAATAATCTCGAGATCAACTTCAGATCTATCCGTCAATTATAAGTTTTATTGTTGTTTATGTTTTTTGTTTGTTCGTTTTAGGCCCTTCTTTAAAAAAAACAGCTCAGTTTTTTATATGGCAAACACAAAATATGCTACATTTTCCCCCAAAAGATATCTCAAAGTGGAATATTTAACGTGACGTAATTGGAGCCTTCAATAGGTCAATAATTCATAATGACATTGATTTTGATACATTATTATTTTTTAAAGAAATAAACAGCCTGCATGACAGCTTTGTGTTATTAGAGTAAACATTGCAACATTTTCTTGTTACATTTCACCTGTTTGCACTTTTATACCACTTTTTACGTTTAAAAATTTTTTCAATCGTATTTTTAAAATGTGCCGTGGGGCCGTTAATGGCCCCCGGGCCACACTTTGGACACCCCTGATCTACGTGATGTACATACCGTATTTTCCGCACTATTAGCCGCACCTAAAAACCACAAATTTACTCAAAAGCTGACAGTGCGGCTTATAACCCGGTGCGCTTTATATATGGATTAATATTAAGATTCATTTTCATAAAGTTTCGGTCTCGCAACTACGGTAAACAGCCGCCATCTTTTTTCCCCGTAGAAGAGGAAGTACTTCTTCTTCTACGCAAGCAACCGCCAAGGTAAGCACCCGCCCCCATAGAACAGGAAGCGCTTCTTCTTCTACTGTAAGCAACCACCCGCCCGCGTAGAAGAAGAAAAAGCGCGCGGATATTACCGTACGTTTCATTTCCTTTGTGTGTTTACATCTGTAAAGACCACAAAATGGCTCCTACTAAGCGACAGGGATCCGGTTCATGAAAAGACGCAATCTCTCCATCCGCACACGGACTACTATTTCACAGCAACTGCCTAAAGACTTTCAAGAAAAGCTGGATACTTTCCGTGCATATTGTAAAAACAAGATAGCTGAAAAAAAGATCCGGCCAGAGAACATTATCAACATGGACGAGGTTCCACTGACTTTTGATATTCCTGTGAACCGCACTGTGGATACAACGGGAGCACGTACGGTGAATATTCGCACCACAGGGAATGAGAAGTCATCCTTCACTGTGGTTCTAGCTTGCCATGCTAATGGCCAGAAACTTCCACCCATGGTGATATTCAAAAGGAAGACCTTGCCAAAAGAGACCTTTCCAGCCGGCGTCATCATAAAAGCTAACTCGAAGGGATGGATGGATGAAGAAAAGATGAGCGAGTGGTTAAGGTAAGTTTACGCGAAGAGGCCGGGTGGCTTTTTTCACGCAGCTCCGTCCATGTTGATATACGACTCCAAGCGCGCCCACATCACGCTGGTTTTTAATATATTATAAAAGTTTGACTGACCTATCTGACTGTTTTTTTGACATTCCTTTAGCGCAGTTAGATGCGGCTTATAACACGGGGCGGCTTATAGGTGGACAAAGTTTTGAAATATGCCGTTCATTGAAGGCGCGGCTTATAACCCAGGGCGGCTTATGGTGCGGAAAATACGGTAACTTAAAACATTTTTTAAATATAAACTCTCTATCAAAATGTAAAAATCATGTCATGACAAAAAGCTGACAAGTTGATGTTATTAAAGAATAAAAATAACTAATATTTGTCTATAAATATATGGATATTGTTTATCTATAGTCTTTTTATTAGACATTACAAATGACATGATGGTATTACGTTCACACCCCAACACTGTTTTACTTAATCAGTAATCATGATTTCAATATTGATAATAATAATAAATAAATATAAATAATAAAAATAATATAAATAAATAATAATAATCTTCATTATTAATTTGGCCATAATTGGCAAATCTAGGGCTGCCAATTATGGCCAAAGTAATAATTAAGAGTATTGCCTTGGTGCCCTTCTAACTTGCCTTGGTGCCCTAAACTATGAGCCCTCCTTTAAGGCAACACTTGCCTTGACCTTAAAAAGTTAAAATTCGAGGCCTGTGGACGCAATAGTGTACGGTACTCCCATTAGCTACATTGTTAGCCACCTCGTAATTGCCGTATTTTACGACTCAGAATTAATATAAAAATGGAAAAAGATGTGTTTTTGTCCTACATAGGGATTGGGAATAATAGGCAAAATTCCCAAAAAAGTGCAAAGCCCCTGGAAAAACAGAGAATAATGGCCGCACACATTAAAGAAAAAACAAAATGGCTATTGTCAATACTCTAAAACTCTATAATATGCCTCCAATATCAGAATCAGAAGAGTTTTTATTGCCATTGTTTGAGAACGGATTCACAAACTAGGAATTTGACTTGGCGCAATGGTGCAACATAAAACATATAACACACAATAGAATAACATGAGCTGTAACTGAGCTATCAGATCTTGTTATTGTTCATGTGCCTGATGGCCGAGGGGAAAAAAACTGTTCAGGTGGCGGGAGGTGTAGGTCTGGATCAGGGGTGCTCATTACGTCGATCGCCAGCTACCGGTCGATCTCGGAGGGTGTGTCAGTCGATCACCAGCCAGGCATTAAAAAAATAGTCCTAAAAATGAGCGATCATAAATCTTCACTATGACGTCACTTCCGTCACTTGATTGACATTCACGGCACCCGAGGGTCTTCTGAGATGACGCTGGCTGCTGCTAGCTCATTAAAATTACCGACTGGAAGGCGAGAAACACTTTATTTCAACAGACTCTGGCGCCGTATCTGTTGTCAAAACTCCAAAGACCGACTGCACAGTTGCGCTAACAAAACAAGAGTCTCAGAAAGCTGGCGTGCACAAAATAGCAAGCTACGGAGTTTGCCGACAATGTATTTCTTGTAAAGTGTATACAAAGGAGTACGGAAGCTGGACAAATAAGATGCCAAAAACCAACCACTTTCATGTGGTATTGGACAGAAAGGAGGACTTTTTTTCTCCTCCATTCGAAAATGCGGACGTTTTTAGCACCACTGTCTGATTCCAATCAATGCAAGTCATCACAATCAGGTAATACACCAACTTATATTCTTGTCTTCATGAAAGAAAGGAATCTATATGTGTTAAACATGCATGTATTATATTTAAACACATTAACTTGTTAACAATATTAACTATATGTGTTAAACATGCTTGTATTATCATTAAACACCTTTAACTTCTTAACAATATTAATTATTTGTGTTAAACATGCTTGTATTATCTTTAAACACCTTTAACTTATTAATAATATTAACTATATGTATTAAACATGCTTGTATTATCATTAAACACCTTTAACTTGTTAACAATATTAACTATATGTATTAAACATGCTTGTATTATCTTTAAACACCTTTAACTTGTTAACAATATTAACTATATGTATTAAACATACTTGTATTATCATTAAACACCTTTAATTTATTAACAATATTAACTATATGTATTAAACATTCTTGTATTATCATTAAACACCTTTAACTTATTAACAAAAACATATATTTCATAAATAAGTAAATATCAATTATATATATGAATGAGGTAGATCCCCACGACTTGATCAATTGAAAAGTAGCTCGCCTGCAGAAAAAGTGTGAGCACCCCTGGTCTGGATGGACCGTAGTCATCTTTTTAAAAAGTTTTAACACAAGAAAAATATACTAAAACAGTTAAATATGCTTATTTTTTTTACCCAAGACATTTCGTCTCGTCAACGCATCTTCTACCTGGAACATGTTGAGAGAATTGACGAGTAAAACAGTAGATTTAACTAGTATTTTCCGCACTATAAGGCGCACCTAAAAACCACAAATTTTCTCAAAAGCTGACAGTGCGCCTTATAACCCGGTGCGCTTTATATATGGGTTAATATTAAGATTCATTTTCATAAAGTTTCGGTCTCGCAACTTCGGTAAACAGCCGCCATCTTTTTTCCCGGTAGAACAGGAAGCGCTTCTTCTTCTACGCAAGCAACCGCCAAGGTAAGCACCCGCCCCCATAGAACAGGAAGCGCTTCTTCTTCTACTGTAAGCAACCACCCGCCCGCGTAGAAGAAGAAAAAGCGCGCGGATATTACCGTACGTTTCATTTCCTTTGTGTGTTTACATCTGTAAAGACCACAAAATGGCTCCTACTAAGCGACAGGGATCCGGTTCATGAAAAGACGCAATCTCTCCATCCGCACACGGATTACTATTTCACAGCAACTTTCTAAAGACTTTCAAGAAAAGCTGGCTACTTTCCGTGCATATTGTAAAAACAAGATAGCTGAAAAAAAGATCCGGCCAGAGAACATTATCAACATGGACGAGGTTCCACTGACTTTTGATATTCCTGTGAACCGCACTGTGGATACAACGGGAGCACGTACGGTGAATATTCGCACCACAGGGAATGAGAAGTCATCCTTCACTGTGGTTCTAGCTTGCCATGCTAATGGCCAGAAACTTCCACCCATGGTGATATTCAAAAGGAAGACCTTGCCAAAAGAGACCTTTCCAGCCGGCGTCATCATAAAAGCTAACTCGAAGGGATGGATGAAGAAAAGATGAGCGAGTGGTTAAGGTAAGTTTAAGTTTACGCGAAGAGGCCGGGTGGCTTTTTTCACGCAGTTCCGTCCATGTTGATATACGACTCCATGCGTGCCCACATCACGCTGGTTTTAATATATTATTAAAGTTTGACTGACCTATCTGACTGTTTTTTTGACATTCCTTTAGCGCAGCTAGATGCGGCTTACAACACGGGGCGGTTTATAGGTGGACAAAGTTTTGAAATATGCCGTTCATTGAAGGCGCGGCTTATAACCCAGGGCGCCTTATGGTGCGGAAAATACGGTAATTATTTACAGTGTAAAGCAGAGAAACGATGCCAAACCGCCATAAGTCAGGAATCTATGTTGTACAATTTGCACTGACCTTAGTGACCATGACCACCACAAAGTTCTTGTCACTGATGTTGTACTCTTTCAACGCTGTGTCATCGTTCAAGATTTTACCTGGAATGGAGAAGAGTTGCGTAAATAGAGTCGACATAAACCTTTATGTGTGCTTGATCACCTGCATATATTAGTTTTTGTCCTGCAGTCGGAAACGCATCCTTGCCTCTGTCCTCCTCGATTCTCTCCTTCAATGCTTTCACCTGAAGCACAAAACATGATTTTAAGTCTGGCATGTTTGCTTTAAAGTGCTTCATGGTGTTGGGACACTCAAACGAGGAGTGTTCCAGTGCAATGATACATTGCGGTGACAATAAAGACTAATGATTTAATTATAAATGCATAAAGAGTGGAGAATATTGCACAGTCATTGACTGTCACTGAGACAAGGCAGCCGTCATGACAAACTAACACATCCGCTGCGCCTTTTCAAAGTGCAACACAACGCGCGTTGTGATATGGTTTTGACATATTAAATTGCGCTACAAAAGAAGTGTTGAAACAATATCAAAGTAATTACCGCCAAAAAAATGGTTTAAGACCTTATATAAACAGAATAAGGCGCATTTTATACGATTTACACACTTTTACTTTGAAACACGGCGACTTGTTTCCTGCTGTACATTCAGCTAGCTTAGATCGGGCTACTTCTCCGCACATAACTCAAGCGACGCGCAAACACGTCAATTTTGTCGTCTCGCGTTTTCTTAAATGTAACACGCAGGTACTTTTTCCACAAAATGGCACCAAAACGAAACACATTTATTGTGAATGGGGGGGCATGTGACAACCGCTCGCTGTGCTACAAGCTAGCATGCCGTGTTTACCTTTTAGCCTTTGAGCTAACTTTCACTCACCGTCAATTCGGAGTCGATGTCGATTTTAAACGTCTGCTGCTGGAGCGTCCTCAGCGTCACGGTCAGCATCCTGCCAGGCGGCCTCGGTGCACCGGAGGTCAGAACAACACAACAACACGCTTCCTGTTTATCATGAGCTATGTTTGGATGGGACGAGCAGTGACTCAGCCGTCTGCCTGCCTTCAATGGCGCCAGGCGGGCCGTCGGCGACACCTAGCGGCAGGAAGTGGCGGTGTTGCCCACTCCTCAGTAAGGAGAGTCGCTATTGGCTGTCGGAGAAGTCGCCTCATTTGCATAACTCATTACAAATGGACGCTGTACGACAGAGCAGCTTTTTTGCACCAGGGACCGGTTTAATGTAGGCATTATTTTCAGGAACCGGCTTTCCTCTTGTGCCAGATAAAAATACAGCAAAAAAAAAAGTGCATGAAAAACACAACTTCCTATAACATTGAATTAGTGGGAGCCCTGGGCTTGTTTCTTTGCAATGAGCACTTTGCCAACCTGGCATACTTGCCAACCCTCCCGAATTTTCCGGGAGACTCCCGAAATTCAGCGCCTCTCCCGAAAACCTCCCGGGACAAATATTCTCCCGAAAATCTCCCGATTTTCAGCCGGAGCCTCCTCCAGCTCCATGCGGACCTGAGTGAGGACAGCCTTTTTTTATGACAGGAGGACAACAGGGTGACAAGAACTAAATCATCCAGACTAGAGATAAATTCTATTATGTTTATCTTACCTAAAAATAAATATATTTATTAATTTAAAAAAAAAAAAACTAAATATATTTTTACTATATTTTGCTAAAAACATCAAAATTAATTGTATTTTTATTTGTATTTTTTCTGACTCCTTATTACATCCAGCCATAGAATTATACATTAAAATAAACATATTGGAAATAATTAATTTTAAATGATCATAATAATTCATTTAAAATTACCATATTTTATTATTAAAATAATTGCTTGTTTATCAACAACTTTAGCATTTTATTCATGACATTTTGAAGCTCTCAGAAGCCAAGTTATGGTTAAGATTTATTTATGCAAGTTTGAAGTATCAATTATCTAAACACAGTTTTGTTTGCATATTTTCAGGATGTATATATATATATATACAGGTAAAAGCCAGTAAATTAGAATATTTTGAAAAACTTGATTTATTTCAGTAATTGCATTCAAAAGGTGTAACTTGTACATTATATTTATTCATTGCACACAGACTGATGCATTCAAATGTTTATTTCATTTAATTTTGATGATTTGAAGTGGCAACAAATGAAAATCCAAAATTCCGTGTGTCACAAAATTAGAATATTACTTAAGGCTAATACAAAAAGGGATTTTTAGAAATGTTGGCCAACTGAAAAGTATGAAAATGAAAAATATGAGCATGTACAATACTCAATACTTGGTTGGAGCTCCTTTTGCCTCAATTACTGCGTTAATGCGGCGTGGCATGGAGTCGATGAGTTTCTGGCACTGCTCAGGTGTTATGAGAGCCCAGGTTGCTCTGATAGTGGCCTTCAACTCTTCTGCGTTTTTGGGTCTGGCATTCTGCATCTTCCTTTTCACAATACCCCACAGATTTTCTATGGGGCTAAGGTCAGGGGAGTTGGCGGGCCAATTTAGAACAGAAATACCATGGTCCGTAAACCAGGCACGGGTAGATTTTGAGCTGTGTGCAGGCGCCAAGTCCTGTTGGAACTTGAAATCTCCATCTCCATAGAGCAGGTCAGCAGCAGGAAGCATGAAGTGTTCTAAAACTTGCTGGTAGACGGCTGCGTTGACCCTGGATCTCAGGAAACAGAGTGGACCGACACCAGCAGATGACATGGCACCCCAAACCATCACTGATGGTGGAAACTTTACACTAGACTTCAGGCAACGTGGATCCTGTGCCTCTCCTGTCTTCCTCCAGACTCTGGGACCTCGATTTCCAAAGGAAATGCAAAATTTGCATGGTTGGGTGATGGTTTGGGGTGCCATGTCATCTGCTGGTGTCGGTCCACTCTGTTTCCTGAGATCCAGGGTCAACGCAGCCGTCTACCAGCAGGTTTTAGAGCACTTCATGCTTCCTGCTGCTGACCTGCTCTATGGAGATGGAGATTTCAAGTTCCAACAGGACTTGGCGCCTGCACACAGCGCAAAATCTACCCGTGCCTGGTTTACGAACCATGGTATTTCTGTTCTAAATTGGCCCGCCAACTCCCCTGACCTTAGCCCCATAGAAAATCTGTGGGGTATTGTGAAAAGGAAGATGCAGAATGCCAGACCCAAAAACGCAGAAGAGTTGAAGGCCACTATCAGAGCAACCTGGGCTCTCATAACACCTGAGCAGTGCCAGAAACTCATCGACTCCATGCCACGCCGCATTAACGCAGTAATTGAGGCAAAAGGAGCTCCAACCAAGTATTGAGTATTGTACATGCTCATATTTTTCATTTTCATACTTTTCAGTTGGCCAACATTTCTAAAAATCCCTTTTTTGTATTAGCCTTAAGTAATATTCTAATTTTGTGACACACGGAATTTTGGATTTTCATTTGTTGCCACTTCAAATCATCAAAATTAAATGAAATAAACATTTGAATGCATCAGTCTGTGTGCAATGAATAAATATAATGTACAAGTTACACCTTTTGAATGCAATTACTGAAATAAATCAAGTTTTTCAAAATATTCTAATTTACTGGCTTTTACCTGTATATACATATTGATATATCAGGCTACTTTTTCCATTTTTCCTGCCCATCACTGCACGTACGCTCACATATATGTCTGCACATTGAATGACTTCAACAGTGTCATCTTATCCACAAAAGTTCAAAAACAGTTGGCACTATCAGATTTACTTGTTTATTGACACATCTACTTGTTTATCGGTAACACAAGAGATGCATCACAGTGTACGTATGTATAGTGTGCTTTGCAGGAAGACCGAAAATGAAAGCGAAAGTGAAAGTTTGGTCACACACAGACAATTCAATCACGTCCTCAGAAGCAGACATGTAAGCCCCACCCCCTCCCTTTCATGAAGACCATTTCAATTGGCTCTAACCCCGCCCTCTTCCACACTAAGCCCCGCCTCCTCCACCTCAAGACTACTATAATTCTGTGTTCTTCACATGCTCATTATTAACTCTCTTATCATCTTCCTCCGCATCCTCTTCCTCTTCCTCGTGGTCTTTCTCGGGCTGCTCCTCGTCCACTTGTTCCTGCGCCAGACTCATCTGCTCCTTCCTCATCGTCTTCTCCGGTTCCTGCGGCGAACAAAAAGTCGGTCAACTTGTCAGTCACTCTGTTGGCCTCCGGAAAGTTCTGGAAAAGCTTGTCAGCAAGTAAAAGTCCTAAAGAAGGCCGTGCCGTACCATTTTAAAATGCACCTTTTCGCCCTTCGCTCACAAACTCCTCGTCTGCCAGAGAGTAAGAAGACGGAGCAGGAGGTATGTTGCTATATTTAGCGAGTATCCGCAGCCTTCTAGATCATCTTTTTTTAAAGGGACAAATCATTTGAAGACTCTTAACAGGAAAGCAAAGTGCAGCCACTTGCAGCCCGTAGCTAATTTAGCTTAGCATTCCAATATTAGCATGTTAGCTTTTTTGCTAATTTCGCAGTGGTAAATATTTTCTTACTTGACGAATGATACCTGTTAGTTTGCTGGCTTTAGCTAATTTTGTAGGCATACATCTTAGTCATATTTTGGTACTTAATGCGTGCTAACGTTAGCATGCTAGCATTTTTAACGCATTTTTCAGGTACACACCTCAGAGTAATATACTTTGGTACTTAACACATGTTACAGTTTTAGCACGGTAACATTCATCTAATTTAGCATGTATAGTGTCATATATTTTGCTATATTACTATTGCTAACTGTAAGCATGCTATTGTTAGCATGCTAGCTTTTTTAGCTCATACTTTTTGTTACTTAGAACTATCTGGCCAGCTTGCTAGCTGTTAGCACTAGCTTTACAGTATGTCCACAACATTTCTACCAAAATTGCATTTTCCAATCATTCCTACTCGTTTTGAAGATAAAAACTACCAAAACGGCCCCCCACACCCTTTGAATTGCCAGTTTGTGGCCCTCAGTGGAAAAGGTTTGGGCACCCCTGTTCTAGATCATCTTTTTTTAAAGAAAAATAATAATTTGAAGGCTCTAAAAGGAAAGCAAAGTGTAGCCATTTGCAGCCCGTAGCTAATTTAGCTTAGCATTCCAATATTAGCATGTTAGCTTTTTTGCTAATTTTGCAGTGGTAAATATTTCCTTACATGACGAATGATACCTGTTAGTTTGCTGGCTTTAGCTAATTTTGTAGGCATACACCTTAGTCATATTTTGGTACTTAATGCATGCTAACGTTAGCATGCTAGCATTTTTAACGCATTTTTCAGGTACACACCTCAGAGTAATATACTTTGGTACTTAACACATGTTACAGTTATAGCACGGTAACATTCATCTAATTTAGCATGTATAGTGTCATATATTTTGCTATATCACTATTGCTAACTGTAAGCATGCTATTGTTAGCATGCTAGCTTTTTTTAGCTCATTTTGCCCATACTTTTTGTTACTTAGGGCTATCTGGCCAGCTTGCTAGCTGTTAGCACTAGCTTTACAGTATATACACAACATTTCTACCAAAATTGCATTTTCCAATCATTCCTACTCGTTTTGAAGATAAAAAGTACCAAAACGGCCCCCTGACACACTTTGATTTGCCAGTTTGTGGCCCTCAGTGGAAAAGGTTTGGGCACCCCTGTTCTAGATCATCTTTTTTTAAAGAAAAAAAATAATTTGAAGACTCTAAAAGGAAAGCAAAGTGCAGCCATTTGCAGCCCGTAGCTAATTTAGCTTAGCATTCCAATATTAGAATGCTATCTTTATTGCTAATTTTGCAGGTATACACCTCAGTGGTAAATATTTTCTTACTTGACGAATGATACCTGTTAGTTTGCTGACTTTAGCTAATTTTGTAGGCATACACCTTAGTCATATTTTGGTACTTAATGCATGCTAACGTTAGCATGCTAGCATTTTTAACGCATTTTTCAGGTACACACCTCAGAGTAATATACTTTGGTACTTAACACGTTACAGTTTTAGCACGGTAACATTCATCTAATTTAGCATGTATAGTGTCATATATTTTGCTATATCACTATTGCTAACTGTAAGCATGCTATTGTTAGCATGCTAGCTTTTTTAGCTCATTTTGCTCATACTTTTTGTTACATAGAGCTATCTGGCCAGCTGGCTAGCTGTTAGCACTAGCTTTACAGTATGTACACAACATTTCTACCAAAATTGCATTTTCTAATCATTCCTACTCGTTTTGAAGATAAAAAGTACCAAAACGGCCCCCCACACCCTTTGAATTGCCAGTTTGTGGCCCTCAGTGGAAAAGGTTTGGGCACCCCTGTTCTAGATCATCTTTTTTTAAAGAAAAAAAATAATTTGAAGACTCTAAAAGGAAAGCAATGTGCAGCCATTTGCAGCCCGTAGCTAATTTAGCTTAGCATTCCAATATTAGCATGCTAGCTTTTTTGCTAATTTTGCAGTGGTAAATATTTCCTTACTTGACGAATGATACCTGTTAGTTTGCTGGCTTTAGCTAATCTTGTAGGCATACATCTTAGTCATATTTTGGTACTTAATGCATGCTAACATTAGCATGCTAGCATTTTTAACGCATTTTTCAGGTACACACCTCAGAGTAATATACTTTGGTACTTAACACATGTTACAGTTTTAGCACGGTAACATTCATCTAATTTAGCATGTATAGTGTCATATATTTTGCTATATCACTATTGCTAACTGTAAGCATGCTATCGTTAGCATGCTAGCTTTTTTTTAGCTCATTTTGCTCATACTTTTTGTTACTTAGGGCTATCTGGCCAGCTTGCTAGCTGTTAACACTAGCTTTACAGTATGTACACAAACATTTCTACAAAAATTGCATTTTCCAATCATTCCTACTCGTTTTGAAGATAAAAAGTACCAAAACGGCCACCACACCCTTTGATTTGCCAGTTTGTGGCCCTCAGTGGAAAAGGTTTGGGCACCCCTGTTCTAGATCATCTTTATTTAAAGAAAAAAAATAATTTGAAGACTCTAAAAGGAAAGCAAAGTGCAGCCATTCGCAGCCCGTAGCTAATTTAGCTTAGCATTCCAATATTAGAATGCTATCTTTTTTGCTAATTTTGCAGATATACACCTCAGCGTTAAATATTTTCTTACTTGACAAATGAAACCTGTTAGTTTGCTAGCTTTTTATTTATTTTTAGCCAATTTTGTAGTCATATTTTGGTACGTAATGCATGCTAACGTTAGCATGCTAGCATTTGAAACACATTTTTCAGGTACACACCTCAGAGTCATATATTTTGGTACTTAACACAAGTTACAGTCATCATATTAGCACGGTAACATTAGCATGCTAGCTTTTGATCGGATTTAGCATGTATAGTGTCATATATTTTGGTACATCCCTATTGCTAACTGTACGCATGCTATTGTTAGCATGCTAGCTTTTATAGCTCATTTTGCTCTTACTTTTTGTTACTTCTGGCCAGCTTGCTAGCTGTTAGCACTTTGGCTTTACAGCCTTTACACAAAATGTCTACCAAAATTGCATTTTCCAATTATTTCCAACCAATCTATGTATTCTACTCGTTTTGAAGATAAAAAGTACCAAAACGGCCGCCGCACCCTTTGATTTGCCAGTTTGTGGCCCTCAGCGGAAAAAGTTTGGGCACCCCTGTTCTGGATAATCTTTCTTAAAGAAAAATAATAATCTGAAGACTCTAAAAGGAAAGAAAAGTGCAGCCATTTGCAATTTAGCTTAGCATTTTTTTGCAAATTTTGCAGGTATAAACCTCAGTGTTAAATATTTTGTTACTTGACGAATGACACTTGTTAGTTTGCTAGCTTTGTATTTTTTTGTAGCTAATTTTGTAGGCATACACCTATTTTGGTACTTAATGCATGCTAACCTTAGCATGCTAGCATTTGAAAGACATTTTCCAAGTACACACCTCAGAGTTATATATTTTGGTACTTAACACGTTACAGTTAGCATGTTAGTACGGTAACATTAGCATGCTAGCTTTTGATGTAATTTAGCATGTATAGTGTCATATATTTTGGTATGTATTCAATTAATGTTGCTAACTAATAGACAAACAAACCCCAATGATTACATAACCTCCTGACATAGGTAATAATTGTCATATTGTTACCGTGGTTACCCCCCAGGTCTGCTCCCCAAACTTTTCGGCTTCTGCGATGTCGTCGGTGATGAGGAAGTTGTCAAAGATGGTTCCAGATCTCATCTGCAGGGTGACACGTTAGAGGTGTTTTACCGCTTGATCTTTAAATCGACGGCGTTCTCGCTTACCTGCCACAGGTCCAGGGCCAGAACGGCTATGTTGTCAAACTTGTAAATGGTGGGGTCGTGGACGTACTCCGGGTTGTCGATCTCAGGGTGTTTCCACTCTCCTTTGTAGTCAGGGTTGTCGATCTGCTTGGGCTTCCAGTCGCCCTGCATCGGGGAAACAGCGGAATCTTACGACCTGGCGGCGTGAGTCTGTCCCGCATCCTCAGTCCTGTAAAACACACCTTATAATCCGGGTTGGTCATCCTGCGAGGCTCCCATTCGCCATCCATGCCGTCATCCCAATCGCTTGGCTTCCTGGCTGTTGGATCAGGGATGGCCTCAGGCTGGTCCCAGTCCTGGAGAAAAATTGCATGGATGGGGTCAACGGTGCCAGCCAACAAGTGGTACACAGCAGCTGCTGTTTATTTGGTTGTCACCCGAGTCGCCTGAGGATGACCTTCAGAAGCACTGGACTCGCTATTGGGAGGCTTTGAAGTTCACCAGAGGAGTTACAAAGTTTACGATGATACCGCTCTGTCATCAGCGCCGGGCACCGTAGCCAGAGGTGTTCGGCAGATTTTTGTTCCTCACCCGCACAGAATCGTCTTCACACTTTCCCGTCAGATGAAGCCACCTTCGGAGAGCAGGGTGGTGACCGGATCAGAAACGGATGAGGTCTTTCTTCGACAACAAGGACTCCTCTTGAGGGTTGGGTTTGCTGTTGCTACAGTCCATACATGGTGTCGAAGCGTGCAGACAAGAAAGCTGGACTTGTCCCTAAACGACAACCTAGACGTCCGGAGAGCTCCAAAGTCTTAAAAATGTTGTCCAAAACTCAAGCCCTGACCGTCCAAAACTCAAGCCCAGACCGTCAACCCCTGCAGTACCATCGTCTCTTTTCACATCATGCAGCCAAACTACGTTACTCCAATCTCAAAACCTTGAACTTTTCGAGAATTCCCTGGTAGTAGGACATCAACTCACCCCCTCAAATCCCAGTCATACCTAAGACTACGTCACCACCAGAGAGGAAGTACAGCAGCAATAAACATTAACGGCCTTACGGGTAGCAAAAGCGGTTGGACTGGTTTGAGCAAGACACCTTCTTGTTCTGTGAGTTTTCCCAGGGCATCTTTGAGTTTGCATAAATCTGGTCAACCTTTTCTGACCATTTGCTACAGAAAGCAAATCTTGGCGCAACTTTTGAGAACAGGAACGTCAAGGGAAGAAGACAAAAGGGGCCTATTTCAACACTCACTCTGGAATGTGACACAGGAGCATTGCGAGATGCTGGTATTTTTGTCACACGTGGGCAACCCTCTGTCCCGCCTTCACTGGAAACACCAGGAGCCAGGTTGACTTTCACTATCAAACGGTGTTGAACCAGATTGCTCACTTTTTGTCCCGCCTTCACTGGAAACACCAGGAGCCAGGTTGACTTTCACTATCAAACGGTGTTGAACCAGACTGCTTACTTTTTCCCCACTGAAAGTCCTCACCTGTGGTCCTCATCCAATCCCGGATTAGCAGAAACGGGCCACTAGTTTTAAGAGGTGTTCACACATTACCGGTTTAGATGGCGTTTCAGCAATTCGCCGTGCAGCACTAACGACCATGTTAACACGGAACACAAAACCTGGTCATCCATCACTCATCTGCCATTAGCCTTGAGAACCGCGGGGCCCTGTCCAAAAAATACCATATGTAACAATTTTCGTGGTGGTGTCGGTGGTTTGAAACACAACAGCACCGCAAGATCTGTGATAAGACTGTGTTAACACCACCAACCTTCAAGACATGAAAACGGTAACCACAAGGTGGTGGCGGAGTGACACACCCAAGCATTACAACCTCATCAAGGAGCTACAGGAAGGCACTGCATGAGTTTGGAGAACCACACCGCCTTTTGGGGAAATCTGTGGTACTACCGCGCCAATCTGCGTGGGTGCCATGATTCAAACGTGTTGAGAAAGGCTTTCCGGCATTGTTGGGACATCTCTGGCCATCCACCCCTTTAGTCTCGATAGTACGAAACCTTCTGAGGAAGTCCTAACGGACAGATCAGTTGTGATCAGGTACCTCAGGCTTGGTGTCGGTGAGGTCATCGATGGTGGCCTGGTCTACCCAGTCGCTGGGCTTCTTAGCCAGGGGGTCTTTGATTTTCTCGGGGAGCAGTATGTCCCAGTCGTCCTCCAGCGAGCCCGACGCCACCTGCGTGTTGTCGATCTTCACCTCGTACGTCTGGTCGGGATTGATGATCAGCGTATACAAATGGGTCAGCTCGTCTACCTGGTGGAGGGAGGGAACTGTTCAGTGGGTGAGAGATGTTTAAAAAAATGTTGGTTCAACACCGAGGGGAGGGTGTCAAAGACAACCTTGCATTTGATGTCTTTCTTTATGAGGTAGCCCTGTCCTTTGTAGTTGAAGATAACGTGAACTTTCTGTGTGCTGCGGCCGCAGATGTCAGGACCTGAACGTGGGACATGAGTTTGTTAGATCCTCACTACAAAGCCAGACAATACCAATTGTCTGCACTCTGCTACGTCTTTTAGACTTTAGAATATAAGCTGTCTCCTGGAAATGCCTGGTGAACACAAGCAGTCTCCGTGGAAACACTCACCGAACATGATGTAAAAGGGTGACTCTGCATCCATGGCGCTCTGGTCGAGGTCGCTGGGGAAGATCTTGATGTATCCGCCGCCGCAGTCAATGTTCTGTTCGTGCTTGACGGTGAACTGGATCACCAGCGGCCTGCCCTCGTTGCTGAAGGGCTGGAAGCGGGCCGAGACGAAATAGAAGTGGGCATCCTGGCTGGTCTGGAGACCTTTGTTGGCACAGACAAAACATCAGTAGCAAGAAGCCATGTAGCTCTACCAGAATCTCCTGGAGTCATCAGAATATCCAACATTTAATCAGTTCTTGTAGATCTATGCTTCAGTTTTCCATCTCTCACCTTTATCCAACTCAGCATCTCCATAGAACTTTCCAGCAGTCAGCTTCCACTGGCCGTAGTCTGACTTGTGCTTGGACTGGATCCACCTGCTCTTCCATCCGTCTGAAAGACAGCAAATAGATCAACTAGTACGCCGACCACGCAACAAGAAAAAAAATGAGCAAAACCCATTTTTAATCGTGCAATCTATGCAAAACACAAACATCCACCGGAGAGAACTCTGGTTCTCAGGAGGACTTTTGACAAGTGCCATCCAAAGATAGGACACAAGGCACCCTTTTATGTTCATGCAATTGCTTTTTTCAGCCAAATGTGGATTTGAGACACAATTGTTTGGAGGACAGCCAGCAAGTGGATGAACAGGCTGGTGCTGTCAAAGGCGGAAACAATGCAAGTCAAATGGAATTTACCTCACGCACCACTAAACTTCAAGACGACTTTGAGCTAACTTCAACCAGACAAAGACACAAATGAGCAAAACATGCATAGACTCTATGAGCACATTTAAACCAGCGAGTAGAAATGTCACCTCAGCTGTTTTAGACGTGACATACTTCACCTCCATCCAAAAACTGTTCCTTGAAAAAGATAGTGGCGTGAGCACTAAACGCCAGACAGTTGAGAAGTGCAAAGAAGACTGCCGGCAGCTTCATAGTGTTGCCTGGAGTCTGGTGTGGATGAGCCGGGCTGAAGATGTAGAACTCGAGGTCCTTTGACTCGATGAAGCCTCAAAAACTCAGCCTGGCACAAATGGCCGACGCTCATTGGACAAGCTCTTAGCCTATGAAATGACAACACAAGGGTGTGCTTTTTAGGACACGGTCGACTTAGATGTGTATGGGCGGGGCGACGGGTTTATGACGGAAGTTAAAAGTGGGAAATACAATATAGCCAAGGACCTGTATTGCTGACATTTCTCAAAATCCTGGAATATTTTTGTGCGTTTGCCATTCACTTCTTGATCATGATTATAGACAGAATAAAACACAGGACAAAGATTTGAGGCAAATAGAAGCATTTAAGTCCCATCTTAAAACTCATTTGTATACTCTAGCCTTTAAATAGCCCCCCTGTTAGACCAGTTGATCTACCGTTTCTTTTCTTTTCTCCTCTGCTCCCCTATTCCTTGTGGAGGGGGGGGGGGGGGGGGGGGGGCACAGGTCCGGTGGCCATGGATGAAGTGCTGGCTGTCCAGAGTCGGGACCCGGGGTGCACCGCTCGCCTGTGCATCGGCTGGGAACATCTCTGCGCTGCTGACCCGTCTCCGCTCGGGATGGTGTCCTGCTGGCCCCACTATGGACTGGACTCTTACTATTATGTTGGATCCACTATGGACTGGACTCTCACAATATTATGTCAGACCCACTCCACATCCATTGCTTTCGGTCTCCCCTAGAGGGGGGGGGGGGTTACCCACATATGCGGTCCTCTCCAAGGTTTCTCATAGTCATTCACATTGACGTCCCACTGGGGTGAGTTTTTCCTTGCCCTTATGTGGGCTTTGTACCGAGGATGTGGTTGTGGCTTGTGCAGCCCTTTGAGACACTTGTGATTTAGGGCTATATAAATAAACATTGATTGATTGATTGATTGAAATAAAGTACAAAGCCCAAAAGCAGTGAAGTTGTCACGTTGTCCATCCATCCATCCATTTTCTACCGCTTATTCCCTTTGGGGTGGCGGGGGGCGCTGGAGCCTATCTCAGCTACAATCGGGCGGAAGGCGGGGTACACCCTAATGGTAAATAAAAAGAGAATACAACAAATCCTTTTCAACTTATATTCAATTGAATAGACTGCAAAGACAAGATATTTCATGTTCACACTGAGAAACTGAGGTTTTTTTTGCAAATATTCATCAACTTAGAATTTAATGTCAGCAACACATTGCAAAAAAGGCATTTTTACCAGTGTGTTACATGGCCTTTCCTTTTAACAACACTCAGTAAAGGTTTGGTAACTGAGGTTCCTTTCAGCATTAATGGTGCCTTCACAGATGTGTAAGTTACCCATGTCTTGGCCACTAATACACCCCCATACCATCACACATGCTGCCTTTTACACTTTCACCCTAGAACAGTCCGGATGGTTCTTTTCCTTTTTGGTCCGGAGGACACCACGTCCACAGTGTTATGTTTGGACTAAAGGGGAGGTGACGGCTCAGACCCCAGGGGGCAGTATATACAATTATTTATTATATATATAGTCAATATACCGTATTTTCCGCACCATAAGGCGCCCTGGGTTATAAGCCGCGCCTTCAATGAACGGCATATTTCAAAACTTTGTCCACCTATAAGCCGCCCCGTGTTATAAGCCGCATCTAACTGCGCTAAAGGGAATGTCAAAAAAACAGTCAGATAGGTCAGTCAAACTTTAATAATATATTAAAAACCAGCGTTCTAACAACTCTGTTCACTCCCAAAATGTACGGTAATGTGCAAATGTGCAATCACAAACATAGTAAAATTCAAAATAGTGCAGAGCAATAACATCAATAACTTAATGTTGCTCGAACGTTAATGTCACAACACACAAAATAAACATAACGCTCACTTTCTGAAGTTATTCTTCATTCATAAATCCCTCGAATTCTTCTCCTTCGGTGTCCGAAATAAAAAGTTGGGCGAATACGGGATCCAAAATGGCCGGCTCCGTCTCGTCGAAGTCATCGGAGTCAGTGTCGCTGTTGTTGTCCAGCAGTTCTGTGAATCCTGCCTTCCGGAAAGCTCGGACCACAGTTGTGACCGAAATATCCGCCCAGGCATTTACGACCCACTGGCAGATGTTGGCGTATGTCGTCCGGCGCTGTCTCCCTGTCTTAGTGAAGGTGTGTTCGCCTTCGGTCATCCATTGTTCCCACGCCGTTCGCAGTCGTGCTTTAAATGCCCTGTTGACACCAATATCGAGCGGTTGGAGTTATTTGGTTAATCCACCCGGAATGACGGCGAGAGTTGTATTTGTGTGCTTCACTTGTTTTTTGACACCATCTGTGATGTGGGCGCGCATGGAGTCGTATATCAACATGGAACACACAAAGGAAATGAAACGTAATACCCGCGCGCTACTTCTTCTACGGGGGCGGGTGGTTGCTTACCGTAGAAGAAGAAGCGCTTCCTCTTCTACGGGGGCGGGTGCTTACCTTGGCAGTTGCTTACCATAGAAGAAGAAGCGCTTCCTCTTCTACGGGGAAAAAAGATGGCGGCTGTTTACCGTAGTTGCGAGACCGAAACTTTATGAAAATAAATATTTATATTAATCCATATATAAGGCGCACCGGGTTATAAGCCGCACTGTCAGCTTTTGTGAAAATTTGTGTTTTTTAGGTGCGGCTTATAGTGCGGAAAATACGGTATATATATATATATATATATATATATATAAATAATAATAAACAATACTACTGAACTAAGGAAATGGAGTGTGAACTAGAATACAAGAGTGTGTGGTGTAAGACTATGTGTGTAGTTAGCTGAAGTGTGTTACCAAGTGTTGACGAGAGCAAACGAGGCAGTCCATGGGGCAGGCAGATGATCTGGGGCGAGAGAGAGGCGTCAGAATCCAGGGGCGAGCAAGAGGTCGAGGAACGAAGGAGGCAGTCAGAGTCCAGAGGGAGATCCAGGGAAAAGTGAGATGCACAGCTCACTTTCCAGGCGACGAAGGGTACTGTGGGGACACGGGAAAAGACAAGGGACAAATCAAGGCACGGAGAGGAAACACGATTAGAGCATAAAGCTTGTTGCTTACGGTACACCATGAGAAAACTAAGTTCCCGCGCCGATCCTTGGGTCCCTGGTCCTTTATTGAGCTTGCCCTCATCAGACCCAGGTGTGTAGATTGTCTGATTGTCTGCAGGCTTGTAGCTGCGTGGGCGTGCTGCTCTCAGCGCGAGCAGGGGCGTGTCCAAACGCGCTGTCAGCGGAGCCTCCAAGTGTTCCCGCAGAGAAGGGAGACGCAGACTGCGCGTGCGCCGTAACACACAGTTTCCAAAAACAATTTGAAATGTGGACTCGTCAGACCACAGAACACTTTTCCAGTTTGCTTCAGTCCATCTTAGATGAATTCGGCGGCGTTTCTGGGTGTTGTTGATAAATGGCTTTGGCTTTGCATAGTAGAGTTTTAACTTGCACTTACAGATGTAGCGACCAACTGTAGTTACTGACAGTGGTTTTCTGAAGTGTTCCTGAGCCCATGTGGTGATATCCTTTACACACTGATGTCACTTTTTCATGTAGTACCGCCTGAGGGATCCAAGGTGCGTAATATCATGGCTTACGTGCAGTGATTTCTCCAGATTGTCAGAACCTTTTGATGATATTACGGAGCGTAGATGGTGAAATCCCTAAATTCCTTGTTGAGAAATGTTGTTCTTAAACAATTTGCTCAGGCATTTGTTGACAAAGTGGTGACCCTCGCCCCGTCCTTGTTTGTGAATGACTGAGCATTTCATGGAAGCTGCTTTTATACCCAATCATGGCACCCACCTGTTCCCAATTAGCCTGTTCACCTGTGGGATGTTCCAAACTATAAGCGCTCACTTCATCACAGCAGACTGGTAGATGAGAAGACACGCCCCCTTGCGCAGGTACTGACACAAGCAGTGGAGGAATGGAAGATAAAAATATCCCAGTCACACGTGATGATGCCAAAAATCTAATAATTGCAGTGAATGAGGCAGGACTGGGACCACAGATAGGTGCTTTGCACATGGAGTAAGTTTAGCATCACAGAAGGGAATCTCAGTCAATAGGATGGAGCGCCTCCTTGGGGGGATAAGGAATGAGGTTTCCTACTTCCACCCAAGCACAACAGCTGCTCATGTGCTTAAGACAAAGCAAGAAATGCTAAAGCTGCCTACTCATAAACTCATACATGATGTCCCAACGAGGTGGAACTCCACTTATGATATGTTGGCGCAGCAGGCAGCTATATACTCTGCATTGACCCACAACACCCTGAAGACAAATGTCACCCTGTCTGATGATGATGTGAGAGTGGCAGATGAGGTCCTCCAGGTGCTTAAACCCCTCAAAAGTGTTCCATCTCTACTGAGCACTGAAACTTCACCATCTGTGTCAATGATCCTGCCACAGAAAACAAGTATTCTACAATCCATGGCTCCAAGTGTGGAAGACAGCAGCATCACTCCAGATGTCAGGCTTTATTTCACTACCTATGTTTCAAGGAAGATGATGTGCCTTCTTATGTTGCACTTTAACTTGTTTTTTTATTAATGGTCATTGGCCCGAGTTTAAAGAAAGAAGAAGTGCCTTTTTATGTTGCATTGTTTTTCATTAATTATGTTAAAATGAAGATAAAAATGCATGTCAAGTTGATCAACAGATTGTATTATTCTCCAGTGAAATAACAGTACTGAAATGAAGGCTAAAAGGGCATTAATTGTCACGGCCAGGGTGCATTGGAATGCGCCCTCATCATTGCGCTCTGCGCTTCACACCGCGGGACACGGCCACGACTGTGGCGCACATCCAGGGACGCGCCGCGCGCGTCTCCGCCCTGCAGCTGCCACCAGCTGCAATCACTTGCCGGCAATCATCACACCTGCCTGGAATGAAGGAGCTGCCTACATAAGCCTGGACATCTTGGCATGCCGGGGCCGGAATATAATCATCTGTTGGCGTATAGTAAGCTATCATCCTGCTTGATGCAACACTGTAGTGATGGGTTGATGAGGCGTCATGAAGCGTTTCGACACATTGCAAAACTGTATTGATACTGTGTCGATACTGTGTCACTAAATACTGACATCTGCTGGACATTAAAAATCCCTACAGGCAACCTATGGACCGACTCAACTGACACTGATTTGATGCCCTAGTACAGGGGTCACCAACCTTTTTGAAACCAAAAACTACTTCTTGGGTACTGATTAATGCCAAGGGCTACCAGTTTGATACACACTTAAATAAATAAATATATTGTCATTTGTAAGTTACACGTAAGTGTGATTTAAACAAGAATAGCTAAATAAATAAATTTATATATATATATAAAAAAATGGGTATTTCTGTCTGTCATTCCGTCGTACATTTTTTTTCCTTTTACGGAAGGTTTTTTGTAGAGAATAAATGATGAAAAAAACACTTAATTGAACGGTTTAAAAGAGGAGAAAACACGAAAAAAATGTAAATAACATTTTGAAACATAGTTTATCTTCAATTTCGACTTTTTAAAATTCAAAATTCAACCGACAAAAAGAAGAGAAAAACTAGCTAATTTGAATCTTTTTGAAAAAATTAAAAAAAGAATTTATGGAACATCATTAGTCATTTTTCCTGATTAAGATACATTTTAGAATTTTGCTGACATGTTTTAAATTGGTTAAAATCCAATCTGCACTTTGTTACAATATATAACAAATTGGACCAAGCTATATTTCTAACAAAGACAAATCAGTATTTCTTCTAGATTTTCCAGAACAAAAATTTCAAAAGAAATTCAAAATACTTTGAAATAAGATTTAAATTTGATTCTACAGATTTTCTAGATTTGGCAGAATATTTTTTTTAAATTTTAATCATAGTACGTTTGAAGAAATATTTCACAAATATTCTTCGTCGAAAAAACAGAAGCTAAAATATTTATTCTTTACAATAAAAAATAAAAAAATTACTTGAACATTGATTTAAATTGTCAGGAAAGAAGAGGAAGAAATTTAAAAGGTAAAAAGGTATTTGTTTAAAAATCCTAAAATCATTTTTAAGGTTGTATTTTTTCTCTAAAATTGTATTTCTAAAAGTAATAAGAAGCAAAGTAAAAAATAAATGAATTTATTTAAACAAGTGAAGACCCATCCATCCATCCATTTTCTACCGCTTATTCCAAGTGAAGACCAAGTCTTTAAAATATTTTCTTGGATTTTCAAATTCTATTTGAGTTTTGTCTCTTTTAGAATTAAAAATGTCGAGCAAAGCGAGACCAGCTTGCTAGTAAATAAATACAATTTAAAAAATAGAGGCAGCTCACTGGTAAGTGCTGCTCTTTGAGCTATTTTTAGAACAGGCAAGCGGGCAACTCATCTGGTCCTTACGGGCTACCTGGTGCCCGCGGGCACCGCGTTGGTGACCCCTGCCCTAGTATATACAATAATATAAACCAAGTCATCGTATTTCATTTAGGATTATTTCATATCTTCATTTAAATAAAAATATATTTGTATCTTTTTTAGATACAGTCAATAAATAATGTGAACATGTATCATAACATGGAAATCTAAGAGAACGTGTTGTGGATGATTGTGGACTGGGAATTTTTAAATATTTTTTTACACATTTTTATTAAAAAATAAATAAATAAAAGTTTTTCCGACGTATTTTAGACGATTTCTCTTCTTAGTTATTATTTCTCCGGCTGTAGAAAAGCCCCGCTCACAGGGCACAGAGGAGGCGTCAGTGCGACACAGTTGGCGTATCGGTCACGTGACCAAAACAGCTCATGATCGGTCACGTGACTTTCTAAAAGCGGTACGCGCACCGACACAGGGTTTTGCTCTATGAGCTCGACGCATGCGCCGATGCATCGGTGTTGCCGGTGGACCCATCACTACAACACTGTTCTCTCTGTCTGTTTTCCCTTCCGTGTTTCATTGTTATATCATCCTACTGCAGACCTCCGTTCCCGTGTTTTGACGTTGCTGTGTGTCTCGTCATTTCTCGTCGTCGTTCCCCTGCTTCTCGGACTGCTCCTTGGATCTCGACCTCCCGCTTGGACACGGATTCCCCTCTTCCCCTGGACTTCCTCATCTCTCGTTCAACACTTGGTAACGCACACCTCAGTTAAATACTACACATAGTCGTACACCATACACACTCTTGGATTTTGCCACACTCCATTTCCTTAGTTCATATATTTAGTGTTTATTATATATATTACTATATATAATAAATCATTGAACATTACTGCCATCTAGTGTCTGTTGCCGTCACCTCCCCTGCAAACCATAACATTAATGGGAGCTTTAAAAAAAAAAGAAGAAAAAAAGAAGTAACTAAATAGTTGCTTTTCACAGTAACGCATTACTTTTTGGTGTAAGTAACTGAGTTAGTAACTGAGTTACTTTTGAAATAAAGTAACTAGTAACTGTAACTAGTTACTGGTTTTCAGTAACTAACCCAACACTGCCCGGAGGCCATTTGCGGCCCACAGCTAATGTTTTGAAGGCCCACGGCACATTCTAAAAATACTATTAAAATAAACAAAAACATAACAAAAGTGAAATAAAAAAGCTTAAAGGTTAAATGTAATTTAGAAAATATAAAGTCATCTAAAATAATTTGTGTAAAAGAGGGTGCAGATAAATATAAAAATATTATTCTTCCATCTGCTCCTTTCTGATCATGGACATGTATAAGAAACAATGAAAGTGTCAACTGTACGTGGCTTGTATATATGCATTTTCATGAAAGGAATAAAATGAAATGATGATGATGATTAGTAAACATAACAATGTTTCTCTTGTACAGGAGTATGTAGAAGAAAAAGCAGAAAGTAAAGAACATCAAATCCAGAAACTTGAGGAGGAGGTGACATCTTTGACATACGACGTGGAAAAGGTTTGAGTTGATGAATTATTTTTCCATGTGAAGAAGAATGTGTGTATTAAGTGAACATGCTGGAGAAATACAACAATGTAATTAGGCTGTTTTAATTGGCGCACTTCCATGCTTATCCTTTAGCGTGCATTAGTATGTTCACTCTGGGACGTATAGCAAAATGCAGTGCACTGTCAGATGTTGCATTTAAAGGGCCACTGCACTTTTTTATGGAATTTTGTCTATCGTTCAGTCATTTTGTTAATGCATTCTAAATATTGAGTAAATGTAAATAAAAGTCTGCTTACAGCGGAGCCAATAGGAGCTCCACTATTCCGCCCATAAAATCCGATAAATAACCATTCAAAAAGCGCCAACAATTCTCCATATACATTTCGTGACTTGAATATTACCGGTAACCAAGTATTAGTGATATTATTATTAAATTCGCTATTAATTAAAGGAGCCGTATTATTACATACGGCAATGTGACGACGGCGCGCAGTCATGTCCTTAAAACAAATAATACAGGTATTTTTCAGAAGCAGTATATTACCGTTTTTAATTCATTAATATTAGTATTCGTACTAATTAGTACCATACTTGCCAACCTTGAGACCTCCGATTTCGGGAGGTGGGGGGGTTGGGGGCGTGGTTAAGAGGGAAGGAGTATATTGACAGCATTAAAAAGCATAAAGCATAAAGTCAAGCATTCCATACACACACATACATATTTTTATATATATATATATATATATATATCCATCCATTTTCTACCGCTTATTCCCTTTTGGGGTCGCGGGGGGCGCTGTCGGGCGTATATATATATATCTACATCCTGAAAATATGCAAACAAAACTGTGTTTAGATAATTGATACTTCAAACCTGCATAAATAAATATTAAGGAATATAACATAACTTGGCTTCTGAGAGTTTCAAAATGTAATGAATAAAATGCTAAAGTTGTTGATAAACAAGCAATTATTTTAATAATTAAATATGGTCATTTTAAATGAAT
>NC_084565.2:44432500-44447500 GCF_033978685.3 Nerophis lumbriciformis
AGCAAAGATAGGCTCCAGCGACCCCGAAAGGGACAAGTGGTAGAAAATGGATGGATGGATATATTGTGTGTGTGTGTGTGTGTGTGTGTGTGTATACATATACATACTGTGTATATCAGGGGTCCCCAAACTACGGCCCGCGGGCCGGATCCGGCCCCCCAGCATCCAAAATCCGGTCCACAGGACGTCCCAAGTAAAAAAATGTTTTTTTTATTTTTATTTTTTGTTTTTTATTTATTTTTTTTAAATCTTTCCTTTCTAATCCATTTTCTACCGCTTGTTACTCTTGGTGTCTCCTAGCCGCTCAGGCAAATCATATTGTCTAAAAATGCATTTTCCCATTGATGACGTGACAATGTTAAATGTTGATGAACATCAATGTTAATTGATGTTAAATGACCAAACGGATTATAAAGACAATGCATATGCATATATATATATATATATATGCTACCAACCATTCACGAAACCCAACACAACACTCCAATACGTGCACCATGACATCAACCACCCACCCACCACCACGAAAAGAATACCTACCGGAATTAATAAAAGGCTATCGATGCTGTCATCTAGCAAAGCTGAATTTGACCAAGCAACCCCCCCGTACCAAAAAGCCCTTGATGAAAGCGGATACAATTTCACCCTCACCTATGAACCCACGCCAGGAAACCAACCGAAAAAGAACAGAAAACGAAACGACATCATCTGGTACAACCCCCCATACAGCAAAAACGTCTCAACTAACATTGGACACAAATTCCTCAATCTGATTGACAAACACTTTCCCAAAGACAACACCCTAAGAAAAGTATTCAACAAGAACAACATTAAATTGAGCTACAGCTGTATGAACAATATACGACAAATCATCTCAAACCACAACAAAACAATTGCAAATGAGCCGTCGGCCCCCGGACAGAGCGACTCCAAAACTAACAAAGGTTGCAACTGTCGAAAGAAACCTGATTGCCCTCTCAACGGGGGGTGCTTACAAACATCAGTTGTCTACCAATCTAAGGTAACACGCAAGGACATTAACACATCCGACACATATGTAGGATTAACTGAGGGAGAGTTCAAAACCAGATGGAACAATCACAAGGCTTCTTTCAGGAACCAAAACCGGCGGAATACCACAGAACTCAGCAAACACATTTGGGACCTCAAAGACAATAATGTTGAATATTCAATAACATGGCAAATTCTTGCATCCAGCACACCTTACAATAGTGGTAATAAAAGATGCAACCTATGCTTGAAAGAAAAACTGTTTATTATTTACCGTCCAGACCTGTCATCCCTCAACAAGCGCAGCGAAATTGTAACAGCATGCCGCCACAGACGGAAACACCTCCTAGGTAACACATGAGCCAATCACCACGCCCCTACACCAGCCTGTACCCACCCACTCTGTGCCCTATATAAACCATGGTATGTGAATGCTCCCATTAAAATCTCCTGATGATTGAGGGAACCCCCCCCCCCCCTCATGAAACAGGCCTGTAGAGATGAAATAGTCTTGTGATTTTTTTCCCACACATACATACATATATATATATATATATATATATATATATATATATATATATATATATATATATATATATATACAGCCTGGCCCCCGGCCAAATTCTTTTAACCCAATGTGGCCCCCGAGTCAAAAAGTTTGGGGACCCTTGGTGTATATAGTGGTGGAACTTGGAGAGCCAAGTGTTTTCTGAGGTTGTACTTGGTAAAAAAAAAAAAGTTTGAGAACAAGTGTTCTAGAAGATTCAGGAAGAGAAGAGGAAAAGTGTCTCACCTGGTGTGGTGGTACACTGGTGACGGGTGACAGTGGTCCCGCTTAAGTGTCTTCTCAACACGACGGTGCAGGTGGCAGCCGCGCCCTGCAGCAAGACGCCATGAGGAGAAAACTATTAAGCATTGCTTGATTGGTCAGCATGCACAGAAAGAAGGGCGGGAAGACCCAAAGTAGACTAAAGCAGTGGTCTTCAACAGAGGGTCCACCACCCCTATGTGGCCTGCGCCTATCTCCATTAGTTTGGGGTTCCTTGGCCTGGAAAATGTTGAAGACGCCTGTATTTAAATATGAAGTAAAACATTTACCCCTTCACTCATCTCCAACACCTCACAGTCCTCAACAGCTTTGGGGTTGGTGAAGTGACATCTGGTCTCCCTGAGCGCCAGCTGCAAATCTATGTTGCAACCGTCAGCCGTCTGTACAAAACAAACGAGGACGTCAGACATTTATGCCAACAACCATTTGGTTTGCTTCATCAAATCAGGTCCTTGCCCCCACCCAAACACAAGACATGAAGGCCAGAACTCTTTAAAGCGCCCATGTGATGCATGAGTGGATCTTGAAGTTCAGCCAAAGGGCCTGGTGGCCTCGGGGACAAATCTGGCCTATGTACTGTATATGCAAAGCTTTACAAATATATTACAAAATACCTATTCTGTCTCTGGTGGTTTTTCACCTCAGCTTTAAGTGTCGTAAAGAGCTTGGGAGGGACTTGTGACTTGAATTCCCTGGGAGGAACAACTGGTCCAAAACGCAACAGTTCAAAACTTGGGAGACAAACATTTTTGCAGCAAATTCCTTCACATATTAGGGTTGCGTTGACATTTCACCCTTCCCGGCAAACAGGCCATTAGGGTCCAAACTTGTGGTTTATATATCTGAGGCATTCCTCAGGGCATCTCTTTAAGTCAGGCCTGGGCAATTATTTTGACTCGGGGGGGGGGGGGGGGGTATATCTATTTTTAGGAACACTAATACAAAACCTCACAATAATGTCTGATTGAATGCTAAAAACGTTATGACAGACCGCCTTAAAACATTTAATGGAATTTTACACTTTTCTATGAAGCATAAAACCCTGAATATTGACAACATGTGAACGTCACACCCCCTCTCCATTTACATATTTTACAATCAAGCGAAACGCAACAAAAATGATTTTCAAGGTAAAAAATGATTTTCAAGGTAAAAAATGATTTTCAAATTTTTTTAATTTAAAAAAAAAAAAAAAAAAAAAATTTTATTTTTAATTTTTTTTAACTTTTTTAACTTTTTTAAATTTTTCAAAGTATTTAAATTTATTTTAACTTTTTTAAATTTTTTAAATTTTTTTAAAACAATTTTAAACAATTTTAAAATGTTTTGATTTTTTTAAACAATTTTAACAATTAACATTTTTTTTTAGGGTTAGGGTTAGGGTAACATTTTTTTTAAAAAGTTAAAAAAAAGTTTAAAAAAAAGTTTAAAAAAGTTTTTAAAAAGTTTTTAAAAAAGTTTAAAAAAGTTTTAAAAAGTTTAAAAATATTTTAAAAAAAATAAAAATATTTTAAAAAAAATTAAAAAAAATTTAATTAAAAAAAATAATTAAGAAAATTAAAAAAAAAATTTAAAAAATTAAAAAAAATTAGAAATTTTAAAAAAAATTAAAAAAAATTAAAAAATTTAAAAAAAAATTCAAAAAGTTAAAACAAATTTAAAAATAAAAAAAAAGTGTTTTAAGTTAACACATGATTTTCAAGGTAAAAAATGATTTTCAAGGTAAACAAATGATTTTCAAGGTAAAAAATTTTTTTCAAGGTAACAGTTCAAAACTTGGGAGACAAACATTTTTGCAGCAAATTCCTTCACATATTAGGGTTGCGTTGACATTTCACCTTCGCTGTCAAACAGACCATTAGGGTCCAAACTTGTGGTTTACCTATCTGAGGCATCCCTCAGGGCATCTCTTTAAGTCAGGCCTGGGCAATTATTTTGACTCGGGGGGGGGGCCAAATTTAGAGACAAAAAATGTGACTGGGGGCGGGTATATCTATTTTTAGGAACACTAATACAAAACCTCACAATAATGTCTGATTGAATGCTAAAAACGTTATGACAGGCCGCCTTAAAACATTTAATGGAATTTTACACTTTTCTATGAAGCATAAAACCCTGAATATTGACAACATGTGAACGTCACACCCCCTCTCCATTTACATATTTTACAATCAAGCGAAACGCAACAAAAATGCAACAAACAACGAAATATGAACGCGAAGGGAAAAAAATAAACCCACCTACAATCTGATGTATCTGATATATCACTAAGCTTTAGAACTTTGTTGTAAAAATCTCCTTCCGCATCTGTCCCTGACACCCACATTTCAGGCTGTGGAAACGCTCCCCACCCACACTGCTTGGTGCCTGGTCTGAGCTGCTGTGACGTAGATTACCATAGTAACTAATGAAATTACCATAGTAACTAGTATATTCCAACCATTGAAAGACTTAGTATAGTTGAAGACTGCCGGTCTGAATTTTTTTTTTCAAGGGTAAAAATGATTTTCAAGGTAAAAAATGATTTTCAAATTTTTTTAATTTAAATTTTTATTTTATTTTTTTATTTTTATTTTTTACTTTTTTAAATTTTTGTAATTTTTCAAATATTTATATTTTTAAAAACTTTTTTAAATTTTTTAAAAATTTTTAAAACAATTTAAAACAATTTTAAAATGTTTTGATTTTTTTAAACAATTTTAACAGTTAACATTTTTTTTTAGGGTTAGGGTTAGGGTAAAAATTTTTTTAAAAAGTTTAAAAAAAGTTTAAAAAAAGTTTAAAAAAGTTAAAAAAAAGTTTGAAAAAGTTTTTTAAATTTAAAAAATTTAAATAAAAAAAAATAAAATAAAATAAAAAAATAAAAAAATTAAAAAATAAAAAAATAAAAAAATTTAAAAAATTTAAAAAAAATTTAAATTTTTAAAAAAATTAAACAAAAATAAAAAAATTGAAAAAATTAAAAAAATTAACAAAATTAACAAAATTAACAAAATTAACAAAATTTTAAAAATTTAAAAAATTTTAAAATTTTTTAAAAAAAATCAAAAAGTTAAAACAAATTAAAAAATTTAAAAAAAGTGTTTTAAGTTAACACATGATTTTCAAGGTAAAAAATGATTTTCAAGGTAAACAAATGATTTTCAAGGTAAAAAAAACACTCTGTGGAAACACTCCCCACCCACACTGCTTGGTGCCTGGTCTGAGCTGCTGTGACGTAGATTACCATAGTAACTAATGAAATTACCATAGTAACTAGTATATTCCAACCATTGAAAGACTTAGTATAGTTGAAGACTGCCGGTCTGAATTTTTTTTTTCAAGGGTAAAAATGATTTTCAAGGTAAAAAATGATTTTCAAATTTTTTTAATTTAAATTTTTATTTTATTTTTTTATTTATTTTTTTTACTTTTTTAAATTTTTCTAATTTTTCAAATATTTATATTTTTAAAAACTTTTTTAAATTTTTAAAAAATTTTTAAAACAATTTTAAACAATTTTAAAATGTTTTGATTTTTTTAAACAATTTTAACAATTAACATTTTTTTTTAGGGTTAGGGTTAGGGTTAGGGTTAGGGTAATTTTTTTTTGAAAAAGTTAAAAAAAAGTTTAACAAAAAGTTTAAAAAAGTAAAAAAAAAGTTTTAAAAAGTTTAAAAAAGTTTAAAAAAGTTTAAAAAAGTTTAAAAAAGTTTAAAAAAGTTTAAAATATTTAAAAAAATTATAAATATTTTTTTTAAATTTAAAAAATTAAAATTTAAAAAAATAAAAAAAAATAGAAAAAAAAAATAAAAAAAATAAAAAAATTTAAAAAAAAATTAAAAATTAAAAAAATACAAAAAAAATACAAAAATTACAAAAATTAACAAAATTAACAAAATTTAAAACATTTAAAAAATTTTAAAAAAAATTCAAAAAGTTAAAACAAATTTAAAAATAAATAAAAAAGTGTTTTAAGTTAACACATGATTTTCAAGGTAAAAAATGATTTTCAAGGTAAACAAATGATTTTCAAGGTAAAAAAAAACACTCTGTGGAAACACTCCCCACCCACACTGCTTGGTGCCTGGTCTGAGCTGCTGTGACGTAGATTACCATAGTAACTAATGAAATTACCATAGTAACTAGTATATTCCAACCATTGAAAGACTTAGTATAGTTGAAGACTGCCGGTCTGAAATTTTGTTTTCAAGGGTAAAAATGATTTTCAAGGTAAAAAATGATTTTCAAATTTTTTTAATTTAAAAAAAAAAAAATTAAAATTTTTTTTTTTTTTTATTTTTTTTTTAAATTTTTTAAATTTTTTAACTTTTTTAACTTTTTTAACTTTTTTAAATTTTTTAAATTTTTCAAAGTTTTCAAATTTTTTAAATTTTTTTAAACTTTTTTTAATTTTTTTTAATTTTTTTAAAACAATTTTAAACAATTTCAAAATGTTTTGATTTTTTTAAACAATTTTAACAATTAACATTTTTTTTTAGGGTTAGGGTTAGGGTTAGGGTTAGGGTAAAAAAAAAATTAAAAAGTAAAAAAAAAGTTTAAAAAAAAAGTTTAAAAAAGTTAAAAAAAAGTTTAAAAAGTTTAAAAAAGTTTAAAAAAGTTAAAAATATTTAAAAAAAATTATAAATATTTTTTTTAAATTTAAAAAATTTAAATTAAAAAAAAAAAAATAAATAAATAAATAAATAAAAAAAAATTAAAAATTTTAAAAAATTTGAAATTTTTAAAAAAATTAAAAAAAATTAAAAAAATTGAAAATATCAAAAAAATTAAAAAAAAGTGTTTTAAGTTAACACATGATTTTCAAGGTAAAAAATGATTTTCAAGGTAAAAAAAATGATTTTCAAGGTAAAAAAAACACTCTGTGGAAACACTCCCCACCCACACTGCTTGGTGCCTGGTCTGAGCTGCTGTGACGTAGATTACCATAGTAACTAATGAAATTACCATAGTAACTAGTATATTCCAACCATCGAAAGACGATAGTTGAAGACTGCCGGTCATTAGAAAACATCACTGCACATCATAATGGCAGCTATAGTTTCCATCTGAAAGATCTAGAAAAAATTATTTGGGAATGCCCGGCGAGCCAGATTGAAAAGCTTAAAGGGGAACATTATCACCAGACCTATGTAAGCGTCAATATATACCTTGATGTTGCAGAAAAAAGACCATATACTTTTTTAACCGATTTCCGAACTTTAAATGGGTGAATTTTGGCGAATTAAACGCCTTTCTAATATTCGCTCACGACGTGGCGTCACATCGGGAAGCAATCCGCCATTTTCTCAAACACCGAGTCAAATCAGCTCTGTTATTTTCCGGTTTTTTTCGACTGTTTTCCGTACCTTGGAGACATCATGCCTCGTCGGTGTGTTGTCGGAGGGTGTAACAACACCAACAGGGACGGATTCAAGTTGCACCAGTGGCCCAAAGATGCCAAAGTGGCAAGAAATCGGACGTTTGTTCCGCACACTTTACCCACGAAAGCTATGCTACGACAGAGATGGCAAGAATGTGTGGATATCCTGCGACACTCAAAGCAGATGCATTTCCAACCATAAAGTCAAAGAAATCTGCCGCCAGACCCCCAGGAAAAGAGAGCGGATGAGGGTATGTCTACAGAATATATTAATTGATGAAAACTGGGCTGTCTGCACTCTGTTGAGACTGACCAACCTGACTCGTGATGCTGTTGAGGGGCTTGCTGAACAACCTGGGTTTGCTACGTCACTGAAGGGGGTCTGGCAAAGTGGTGACTTTCGAGAAATGCTAGTTTCCTTCCCTGAGAGTGACGACATTGACATAGATTCCATCCGTTTATCTCCCATGTAACTATGCTTTTAATTTTTTACTAGCTTGCTCAAAGAGGGGCGTATTTTAGAAGTGTTGTACTAGTGATAAAGATCTTTTTAGAAGATCTGAAGGGGGAATTGTCGGAGGCGGATATTTACATATATCCGAATTTAAGTTGTACTTCTTTCATTTCTTAGTCATATTTGAAAACAGCTGGTGTTTTCCATTTCTTCTCTTGATGCTCTGTCAGCAAGTATACTGTGTGTGTTAACCTTGAGTTCTTTGGAATGTATTATGACTAGGGAGACGTTGTGCTTGTATTATGGCTAGGGAGGGGGAAGGAAAGAGGGGTTTTTGGCGTTGGGAAGACAGACCATTTTGGGAGGCGCAATAGAATGTTCTAGGGTTAGACTGGTCTCAAAATGTATATTGGCAAAGCTTTGAAAATATACAACAAAATACCTATTCTGTCTCCGGTGGTTTTTCAACTCAGCTTTAAGTGTCGTAAAGAGCTTGGGAGCGAATTGTGACTTGAATTCCCTGGGAGGAACAACTGGTCCAAAACGCAACAGTTCAAAACTTGGGAGACAAACATTTTTGCAGCAAAATCCTTCACATATTAGGGTTGCGTTGACATTTCACCCTTGCCGGCAAACAGACCATTAGGGTCCAAACTTGTGGTTTACATATCTGAGGCATCCCTCAGGGCATCTCTTTAAGTCAGGCCTGGGCAATTATTTTGACTCGGGGGGGCCAAATTTAGAGAAAAAAATGTGACTGGGGGCCGGTATATCTATTTTTAGGAACACTAATACAAAACCTCACAATAATGTCTGATTGAATGCTAAAAACGTTATGACAGGCCGCCTTAAAACATTTAATGGAATTTTACACTTTTCTATGAAGGATAAAACCCTGAATATTGACAACATGTGAACGTCACACCCCCTCGCCATTTACATATTTTACAATCAAGCGAAACGCAACAAAAATGCAACAAACAGCGAAATATGAACGCGAAGGGTAAAAAAATAAACCCACCTACAATCTGATACATCTGATATATCACTAAGCTTTAGAACTTTGTTGTAAAAATCTCCTTCCGCATCTGTCCCTGACACCCACATTTCAGGCTGTGGAAACGCTCCCCACCCACACTGCTTGGTGCCTGGTCTGAGCTGCTGTGACGTAGATTACCATAGTAACTAATGAAATTACCATAGTAACTAGTATATTCCAACCATTGAAAGACTTAGTATAGTTGAAGACTGCCGGTCTGAAATTTTTTTCAAAGGTAAAAATGATTTTCAAGGTAAAAAATGATTTTCAAATTTTTTTAATTTAAAAAAAATATTTTTTAATTTTAAAAAAAATTTTTTTAATTTTTTTTAACTTTTTTAACTTTTTTTAACTTTTTTAACTTTTTTAACTTTTTTAAATTTTTAAATTTTTTTTAATTTTTTTAAACTTTTTTAAAATTTTTTAATTTTTTTAATTTTTTTAATTTTTTAAAAACAATTTTAAACAATTTTAAAATGTTTTGATTTTTTTTAAACAATTTTAACAATTAACATTTTTTTTTAGGGTTAGGGTTAGGGTTAGGGTAAAAAAAATTTAAAAGTTAAAAAAAGTTTTAAAAAAAGTTAAAAAAAGTTTAAAAAAAGTTTAAAAAAAAGTTTTAAAAAGTTTTAAAAAGTTAAAAATATTTTAAAAAAAATTAAAAATATTTTTTTTAATTAAATTTTTTTTAAAAAAATTTTAAAAAATTGAAAAAATTAAAAAAATAAAAATAAAAATTTTAAAAAATTTAAAAAAATTAGAAATTTTTAAAAAAATTAAAAAAATTAAAAAAAATTACAAATTGATGATTGAATGCTAAAAACGTTATAACAGACCGCCTTAAAACATTTAATGGAATTTTACACTTTTCTATGAAGCATAAAACCCTGAATATTGACAACATGTGAACGTCACACCCCCTCTCCATTTACATATTTTACAATCAAGCGAAACGCAACAAAAATGCAACAAACAGCGAAATATGAAAGCGAAGGGAAAAAAATGAACCCACCTACAATCTGATGTATCTGATATATCACTAAGCTTTAGAACTTTGTTGTAAAAATCTCCTTCCGCATCTGTCCCTGACACCCACATTTCAGGCTGTGGAAACGCTCCCCACCCACACTGCTTGGTGCCTGGTCTGAGCTGCTGTGACGTAGATTACCATAGTAACTAATGAAATTACCATAGTAACTAGTATATTCCAACCATTGAAAGACTTAGTATAGTTGAAGACTGCCGGTCTGAAAATTTGTTTTCAAGGGTAAAAATGATTTTCAAGGTAAAAAATGATTTTCAAATTTTTTTAATTTAAAAAAAAAAAAATTTTAATTTTTTTTTTTTTTTTTTTTTTTTACTTTTTTAACTTTTTTAAACTTTTTTAATTTTTCTAAGTTTTCAAATTTTTTAAATTTTTTTAAACTTTTTTAAATTTTTTAAATTTTTTAAATTTTTTTAAAACAATTTAAAACAATTTTAAAATGTTTTGATTTTTTTAAACAATTTTAACAATTAACATTTTTTTTTAGGGTTAGGGTTAGGGTTAGGGTTAGGGTTAGGGTTAGGGTTAGGGTAAAAAAAAAATTAAAAAGTTAAAAAAAAGTTTAAAAAAAAGTTTAAAAAAGTTTAAAAAAAAGTTTAAAAAGTTTGAAAAAGTTTTTTAAATTGAAAAAATTTAAATTTAAAAAAAAATAAAAAAAATAAAAAAATAAAAAAATAAAGAAAATTGAAAAAATTGAAAAAAATTAGAAATTTTTAAAAAAATTAAAAAAATTAAAAAATATTAAAAAAATTGAAAAAATTAACAAAATTTTAAAAATTTTAAAAATTTTAAAAATTTTAAAAATTTTAAAAATTTTAAAAATTTTAAAAATTTTAAAAATTTTAAAAATTTTAAAAAAAATTCAAAAAGTTAAAACAAATTTAAAAATAAATAAAAGTGTTTTAAGTTAACACATGATTTTCAAGGTAAAAAAATGATTTTCAAGGTAAACAAATGATTTTCAAGGTAAAAAAACACTCTGTGGAAACACTCCCCACCCACACTGCTTGGTGCCTGGTCTGAGCTGCTGTGACGTACATTATTATAGTAACTAATGAAATTACCATAGTAACTAGTATATTCCAACCATTGAAAGACTTAGTATAGTTGAAGACTGCCGGTCTGAATTTTTTTTTTCAAGGGTAAAAATGATTTTCAAGGTAAAAAATGATTTTCAAATTTTTTTAATTTAAAATTTGTATTTTTTTTATTTATTTTTTTAAAACTTTTTTAAATTTTTCAAATTTTTCAAATATTTAAATTTTTAATTTTTTTTTTAAATTTTTTAAAAAAATTTAAAACAATTTTAAACAATTTTAAAATGTTTTGATTTTTTTAAACAATTTTAACAATTAACATTTTTTTTTAGGGTTAGGGTTAGGGTTAGGGTAATTTTTTTTTTAAAAAGTTAAAAAAAGTTTAACAAAAATTTTAAAAAAGTTTAAAAAAAGTTTTAAAAAGTTTAAAAAAGTTTAAAAAAGTTTAAAAAAGTTTAAAAAAGTTTAAAATATTTAAAAAAATTATAAATATTTTTTTTAAATTTAAAAAATGTAAATTTAAAAAAAAAATAATTTAAATTAAAAAAAAAAAAAAAAGAAAATGGAGAAAAAATAAAAAAATTGAAATTTTTTAAAAAAAATTAAAAATTAAAAAAATACAAAAAAAATAGAAAAATTACAAAAATTAACAAAATTAACAAAATTTAAAACATTTAAAAAATTGAAAAAAAAATTCAAAAAGTTAAAACAAATTTAAAAATAAATAAAAAAGTGTTTTAAGTTAACACATGATTTTCAAGGTAAAAAATGATTTTCAAGGTAAACAAATGATTTTCAAGGTAAAAAAAACACTCTGTGGAAACACTCCCCACCCACACTGCTTGGTGCCTGGTCTGAGCTGCTGTGACGTAGATTACCATAGTAACTAATGAAATTACCATAGTAACTAGTATATTCCAACCATCGAAAGACTTAGTTTAGTTGAAGACTGCCGGTCATTAGAAAACATCACTGCACATCATAATGGCAGCTATAGTTTCCATCTGAAAGATCTAGAAATTTTTTTTTGGGAATGCCCGGCGAGCCAGATTGAAAAACTTAAAGGGGAACATTATCACCAGACCTATGTAAGCGTCAATATATACCTTGATGTTGCAGAAAAAAGACCATATATTTTTTTAACCGATTTCCGAACTCTAAATGGGTGAATTTTGGCGAATTAAACGCCTTTCTAATATTCGCTCACGACGTGGCGTCACATCGGGAAGCAATCCGCCATTTTCTCAAACACCGAGTCAAATCAGCTCTGTTATTTTCCGTTTTTTTCGACTGTTTTCCGTACCTTGGAGACATCGTGCCTCGTCGGTGTGTTGTCGGAGGGTGTAACAACACCAACAGGGACGGATTCAAGTTGCACCAGTGGCCCAAAGATGCCAAAGTGGCAAGAAATTGGACGTTTGTTCCGCACACTTTACCCACGAAAGCTATGCTACGACAGAGATGGCAAGAATGTGTGGATATCCTGCGACACTCAAAGCAGATGCATTTCCAACCATAAAGTCAAAGAAATCTGCCGCCAGACCCCCAGGAAAAGAGAGCGGATGAGGGTATGTCTACAGAATATATTAATTGATGAAAACTGGGCTGTCTGCACTCTGTTGAGACTGACCAACCTGACTCGTGATGCTGTTGAGGGGCTTGCTGAACAACCTGGGTTTGCTACGTCACTGAAGGGGGTCTGGCAAAGTGGTGACTTTCGAGAAATGCTAGTTTCCTTCCCTGAGAGTGACGACATTGACATAGATTCCATCCGTTTATCTCCCATGTAACTATGCTTTTAATTTTTTACTAGCTTGCTCAAAGAGGGGCGTATTTTAGAAGTGTTGTATTAGTGATAAAGATCTTTTTAGAAGATCTGAAGGGGGAATTGTCGGAGGCGGATATTTACATATATCCGAATTTAAGTTGTACTTCTTTCATTTCTTAGTCATATTTGAAAACAGCTGGTGTTTTCCATTTCTTCTCTTGATGCTCTGTCAGCAAGTAAACTGTGTGTGTTAACCTTGAGTTCTTTGGAATGTATTATGACTAGGGAGACGTTGTGCTTGTATTATGGCTAGGGAGGGGGAAGGAAAGAGGGGTTTTTGGCGTTGGGAAGACAGGCCATTTTGGGAGGCGCAATAGAATGTTCTAGGGTTAGACTGGTCTCAAAATGTATATTGGCAAAGCTTTGAAAATATACAACAAAATACCTATTCTGTCTCCGGTGGTTTTTCAACTCAGCTTTAAGTGTCGTAAAGAGCTTGGGAGCGAATTGTGACTTGAATTCCCTGGGAGGAACAACTGGTCCAAAACGCAACAGTTGGGAGACAAACATTTTTGCAGCAAATTCCTTCACATATTAGGGTTGCGTTGACATTTCACCCTTGCCGGCAAACAGACCACTAGGGTCCAAACTTGTGGTTTACATATCTGAGGCATCCCTCAGGGCATCTCTTTAAGTCAGGCCTGGGCAATTATTTTGACTCGGGGGGGCCAAATTTAGAGAAAAAAATGTGACTGGGGGCGGGTATATCTATTTTTAGGAACACTAATACAAAACCTCACAATAATGTCTGATTGAATGCTAAAAACGTTATGACAGGCCGCCTTAAAACATTTAATGGAATTTTACACTTTTCTATGAAGGATAAAACCCTGAATATTGACAACATGTGAACGTCACACCCCCTCGCCATTTACATATTTTACAATCAAGCGAAACGCAACAAAAATGCAACAAACAGCGAAATATGAACGCGAAGGGTAAAAAAATAAACCCACCTACAATCTGATACATCTGATATATCACTAAGCTTTAGAACTTTGTTGTAAAAATCTCCTTCCGCATCTGTCCCTGACACCCACATTTCAGGCTGTGGAAACGCTCCCCACCCACACTGCTTGGTGCCTGGTCTGAGCTGCTGTGACGTAGATTACCATAGTAACTAATGAAATTACCATAGTAACTAGTATATTCCAACCATTGAAAGACTTAGTATAGTTGAAGACTGCCGGTCTGAAAAAAATTTTCAAAGGTAAAAATGATTTTCAAGGTAAAAAATGATTTTCAATTTTTTTTAATTTAAAAATTTTTTTTTTTAAATTTTTTTAATTTTTTTTAATTTTTTTTAACTTTTTTAACTTTTTTAACTTTTTTAACTTTTTTAACTTTTTTAACTTTTTTAAATTTTTCAATTTTTTTTTATTTTTTTAAACGTTTTTAAATTTTTTAAATTTTTTAAATTTTTTAAATTTTTTAAATTTTTTAAATTTTTTAAATTTTTTTAATTTTTTAAAAACAATTTTAAACAATTTTAAAATGTTTTGATTTTTTTTAAACAATTTTAACAATTAACATTTTTTTTTAGGGTTAGGGTTAGGGTTAGGGTAAAAAAAATTTTAAAAATTTAAAAAAAAGTTTAAAAAGAAGTTTAAAAAGAAGTTTAAAAAAGTTAAAAAAAAGTTTAAAAAAAAGTTTAAAAAAGTTTTGAAAAGTTTTAAAAAGTTAAAAATATTTTTAAAAAAATTAAAAATATTTTTTTTTAATTAAATTTTTTTAATTTTTTTTTAAAAAAAATTGAAAAAATTAAAAAAATAAAAATAAAAATTGAATTTTTTTTTTTTTTAAATTAGAAATTTTTAAAAAAATTAAAAAAATTAAAAAAAATTAAAAATTGATGATTGAATGCTAAAAACGTTAGACCGCCTTAAAACATTTAATGGAATTTTACACTTTTCTATGAAGCATAAAACCCTGAATATTGACAACATGTGAACGTCACACCCCCTCTCCATTTACATATTTTACAATCAAGCGAAACGCAACAAAAATGCAACAAACAGTGAAATATGAACGCGAAGGGTAAAAAATAAACCCACCTACAATCTGATATATCTGATATATCACTAAGCTTTAGAACTTTGTTGTAAAAATCTCCTTCCGCATCTGTCCCTGACACCCACATTTCAGGCTGTGGAAACGCTCCCCACCCACACTGCTTGGTGCCTGGTCTGAGCTGCTGTGACGTAGATTACCATAGTAACTAATGAAATTACCATAGTAACTAGTATATTCCAACCATTGAAAGACTTAGTATAGTTGAAGACTGCCGGTCTGAAAAAATTTTTCAAAGGTAAAAATGATTTTCAAGGTAAAAAATGATTTTCAATTTTTTTTAATTTAAAAATTTTTTTTTTAAAATTTTTTTAATTTTTTTTAA
>NC_084565.2:44455000-44457500 GCF_033978685.3 Nerophis lumbriciformis
CACACATGTACACTCACACACACACACTTATGCGCTTTCACACACACACACATACACACACATTTATACACTTTGACACACACACACACACACACACATGTACACTCTCACATTCTCCACACACACGCACACTCTCACACACACACACACACAAACACACACACACACACACACACACACACACACACACACACACACACACACACACACACGTGTACACACTGTCGCACACACATCTATAGATCATATATACACTTTCACACACACACACATGTACACTCTCACACACACACACACACACACACACACACATTTACACTCACACACACACACACATATGTACACTCTCACACACACACATGTACACTCTCTCACACACACGTGTACACTCACACACACACACCTTTATACACTTTCACACACACACATGTACACTCTCTCACACACACATGTACACGCACACACACACACACACATTTATGCACTTTGACACACACGCACACACACACACACATGGACACTCACACACACGCACACACACACACACATACACACACACACGCACGCACATTCTTGTTTGTGTTACCTTCTTGAGAAAAATGCCTCCCTCTTTAGGACCAGCCTTTCTAGATATATAAAGAAGTGTATTTACAACATTAATAATATATACATACTATGCACATATAAAACACATACATTTTTAGTTCTTTATATATATATATATATATATATATATATATATATATATATATATATATATATATATATATATATATATATATATATATACATACGTTTTTGTTTTTTTGTTGGGTTTTTTTTGGCCAAAAGGGGTGCATCTCAATTTCTTACACACACTTGTTGTTTCATATGTTGGCCAAAGGGGCAGCACTTCAAATTTTTACACACACTTGTTATTTCATATGTTGACCAGAGGGGGAGCACTTTTAAAACCGTCAGGAAAAGCTACTCGTTGAAAAATGAGCTAAGCTACAGCCAAAGCTACTGGAAAATGTAGTTCAGCTACGTAGCTTAGCTCCATGTAGCTTGTTACTGCAAGTCAAGGTCAAGCCTTTATTTATTTTCATTTTGATGAACATCGCTTAGAGTTTTTGCAACCTTACATTTTCTGAAATGTTCAATTCATGGTCTTCATAAACTCTAAGCCATAATCACCAAAAGTAAGTGAAAAGAAGGCTTGATATATCTTGTGTTGCATGTCATAGTTTCATCTTGTTATGTATATGATAGTTTCATCTTGTTATGTATATGATAGTTTCATCTTGTTATGTACATGATAGTTTCATCTTGTTATGTATATGATAGTTTCATCTTGTTATGTACATGATAGTGTTATGTATATGATAGTTTCATCTTGTTATGTATATGATAGTTTCATCTTGTTATGTATATGATAGTTTCATCTTGTTATGTATATGATAGTTTCATCTTGTTATGTATATGATAGTTTCATCTTATGTACATGATAGTTTCATCTTGTTATGTATATGATAGTTTCATCTTGTTATGTATATGATAGTGTTATGTATATGATAGTTTCATCTTGTTATGTATATGATAGTTTCATCTTGTTATGTATATGATAGTTTCATCTTGTTATGTATATGATAGTTTCATCTTGTTATGTATATGATAGTGTTATGTATATGATAGTTTCATCTTGTTATGTATATGATAGTTTCATCTTATGTACATGATAGTTTCATCTTGTTATGTATATGATAGTGTTATGTATATGATAGTGTTATGTATATGATAGTTTCATCTTGTTATGTATATGATAGTTTCATCTTGTTATGTATATGATAGTTTCATCTTGTTATGTATATGATAGTTTCATCTTGTTATGTATATGATAGTGTTATGTATATGATAGTGTTATGTATATGATAGTGTTATGTATATGATAGTTTCATCTTGTTATGTATATGATAGTTTCATCTTGTTATGTACATGATAGTTTCATCTTGTTATGTATATGATAGTTTCATCTTGTTATGTATATGATAGTGTTATGTATATGATAGTTTCATCTTGTTATGTATATGATAGTTTCATCTTGTTATGTATATGATAGTTTCATCTTGTTATGTATATGATAGTTTCATCTTGTTATGTATATGATAGTTTCATCTTGTTATGTATATGATAGTGTTATGTATATGATAGTTTCATCTTGTTATGTATATGATAGTTTCATCTTGTTATGTATATGATAGTTTCATCTTGTTATGTATATGATAGTTTCATCTTGTTATGTATATGATAGTTTCATCTTGTTATGTATATGATAGTGTTATGTATATGATAGTTTCATCTTGTTATGTATATGATAGTTTCATCTTGTTATGTATATGATAGTGTTATGTATATGATAGTTTCATCTTGTTATGTATATGATAGTTTCATCTTGTTATGTATATGATAGTGTTATGTATATGATAGTTTCATCTTGTTATGTATATGATAGTTTCATCTT